>NW_013666119.1:439083-450217 GCF_000517525.1 Limulus polyphemus
CATAAACGCTTAAATGTAGCCAATATTGTTACATAAAACTGGAATTTCGAGAAAGCCTCTAAATACCTATAAATATAACCAAAGAGAAGCGCCAAAAAAGAAGAGTATCTATTATTAGTTTACTATAGTCAGAGTGCTATAAACTTCGGAAGCTATAACTGTGGTTATTATAACGCTTATCAATTGAAAAACTTCAGATATTTGACCAGGAACCTTTACAAAGTTCGAACATTACTAATCATTTAACTTCAGCGGATTCTCATTGGACATTAGTATTTTTACGAAAACATTATATAAATTAATCGGGGACAACTCGGCGTATGTGGCTGGTAAATAACGAAGAACAAAGCTAGCTAGCTACCTTTTAAGTGAATTATACCTACGTCAACTCGTAATCAACTCGCTCATGTGAACCCTCGATAAGATATCGAAGAAGTTCCAGACTAGAAAGAATACTTTATATTACTTGTAACTTTGTGAAACTTTTCTTTATAAATCATTGTTTGTAATAAGTATTTGTAATAACTGTTATTGTAAATTGTATTGTTTTGTGTATATTAAAACGTATTTGTGTTTAAAAAAAAAGGAAACAGTGTGTATCAATCTTGTTGGTAAATATCATAAACTGGCTATATATATATATCGTCTTTTACTTAACTGTTAAATCCAAAGTACAATTAAACTATTAAATTGAAATTATCAGTTAAATCGGTTTCAGATCATTTGAACTTCTAATACCTAACAGTATATATATATTTATATATATATATAACGTTGTTATTTTTTTTCGTTTCAGAACTTTCAGAAGCTTCAGTTAATGTAACATATAAAAAATTAAAAAATGAAACGTGTCCTCAAAGAAATATCTAAGCGGAAGTGAAAAACGGAAAAAGAAAAAGGAAATTGTGTCGAAGCTGCCCAAAATTAATGGTTTCTTTTCTCCCTGTGCTGGCCAGAGAAGTGAAGTTAGGAAGGACAGTAAAAGTGGTGACAGTGTATCTATTTGCACAAACGTACCAGTAAGTGATAACTGTGAAAATGAGTCCAGCGAACCCACTTTTGTACCAGCAAATGTCAAGGGTAAACTCAGTATTTGTTCTTCTAAAGTTACGGGTGCGTCTTCTGTCAGGATCCTTGAAATATCTTTAGGAAACATGAATTCTTCTTCCAAGGGCATTTTAAAGAAACTGTTTTGGAGGAGCAAACAAAATAGTTCATCATATAAAATGGGCATTGCAGACCTAAAGGTTCTTTCAAAAAAGATATGCATGGTCGATCTTTTTCTGAAAAGTATTATTACGTTATTTCGAAATTAGGCTTGAAAATAGAGAGAAGCTGGTTACGTTATTCACTTGCCTTCCAGAAGGATTATTGTGAGACGTGCTGGCTATTTGTAGATCGAAGGGCAGGTGCTTTCCAAGAAACCTGGATAGAAGGCTACTGCGACTGGAAACATATAATCGAGGGAATGCAGAAACATGAATCGTCCAAAATTCATTTACATTCCTGCTTGATTTATAAACAGCGGCGCTTGCATGGGACACTGAGTGAAGAACTCGAAGCAAGTATTAAAAACGAAAAAACTTTTGGCGTCCAAGTCCTGGACAGACTACCAAATGTAACTCTTATACTTGCGATGTGCCACTTGCCATTTCGCGGCCACAGAGAAGAAATAGGACACGAACAGTATGAACAGGTCCAAGGAACACGTGGTAATTGTATCTGTTTCGTGGAATTACTGGCAAAATACGAACCAGTTCTTGAAAAGCTAATGAGTAAACTAAAGGGTCAAATAAAATATATGAGCCCTAAGATTCAAAATTAACTGATTCAATTACTATCACAAAAAATTCTGATTGAATTGATTTGTGCCATTAAAGCAGCCCCATTTGTTTCCATTATTTTGGACACAACCCAGGACATTTCCAAAATTGATAAGTTGTGTGAAATGTATCGTTATTGTTCCATTGAAAGTGAGGGAAATGGCAAGCCAAAGGCTCTACATATAAACGAATCATTTTTAGGTTTCTATAAACATTGAACAAAAACGGCTTTCCATTTCGAGGTGTCGTGGTTAAGGTTACGACGGCGCTAGTAATATGAAGGGAATGGAATATACAATGGTTTGCAAAGGAGAATAGCTGGTATTAGGTCCAGTGCAGTAAATGTTCACTGTGCTGCTCACATCTTAAATTCAATAGCTAATGATGCAGCGAAAGACGTGACAGAAATGGCTCAGTCTTATGATGTTGTTCAAATAGTGTATGTTTTTTTTGACTAAGTATGAAAAGATGGGACATATAATATCGAGTTTAATTTCCGAGTTTGCTGCTCAGCAAATATTAACTATTAAAAGCCTGAACCGAACTAGATGGGCTGGACGTTTTGATGGAAAGTACGATTTTGTGAAGTACAAAAAGCTCTGGCGAACATTATTTTTGTAGCTCAAAATCAAATGAACGCAGTGAAGCCGCTGCACTTAAAAAACTCCTCGAAAATTTCAACCTTGTTTGTTTTGCGTTTTTCAGTTCAAAATTTTGCTGTCTATAAATTTAATGTCGAGAGTGCTTCAGTCGGAAACAGCTGATCTGGCTAAATCTGTGGAGCTCGTTCGGGTGTATTTGAACGAATTGCGCAACAGTAGAAGCTAATTTGAATTTCTAAAAGAAGAAGCATCAATCATAGCGAGAGGCTGGTCAGTTCTCCCAGAAAAGAAAAAAAACGGCTGAGACCTGTGAAATGACATTTTGATGAACTTTGCGAAGATCAAAGATTGACAGATCCGGGAAGTTTGTTCGAGTAACGGTTTTTTGTCGCACCTTGGACATCATCATAAATCAGTTGAATTTTCGTTTCACTTCCCTTAATGAAGTTGTCTCCACCTTCTCTGTGTTGCAGCCCAGTACGTTGCAGAACCTTTGAGACTTACAACTGCTTAAGGAAGCAACAATATTTGCCAGCAAGTATCAGAAAGTTGTATCGGAATCATTCACTCAAAAAATCCTCAGCATGAGAAGGGTGAAATCAACAATGTTTCTACCATCAGGGAATTCGCTAAGTAATTGCTCATAGAGAACCACTCTCTATCAGCGAGTTTTCCTGAGGTTTGCACAGCCTTGTTATTGTTTCTGATGATATCAGTGACGACTCCAAGTGCCGAGCGGTCTTTCTGAAAGTTATAAATTACAAAATATTATTGGAGAATCACAAAGAGTCAGCAACGATTACATGAATTGGGACTTCTATCAATCGAACAAGATTTTGCTCGTCAGTTAAACTACATATAACGTATAATGAATTCATTGATCAATTTGCGGAGATAAAAGCAAGGAAGAAAGAATTTTAAAGATATTTCTTATGAAATATTCATAACTTTCTTGTAAACATGTGTTAAACTTCTGTGTTTATATTTGCTAATATTGATTTCGTATGTTTAGGAAAATAAGTCTTACTGAAATTTTCACTTCACGTTAAATTTCTCAAAAACGTGAACCTTTCTTTCTCATTCATTATATTTGATTGATAAGACAGCAAAGCTTAATAGGCTTTACATATTTCAGTTGCTCCATATGAACCATAAACGTTATTAGTTTGGGAGGGGACATCAGTAATACTTTGTCTTTACGCTCCTAGTTACAACACTGAGTGCAAGATATTTTGATACGATTGAAGCACAATGTTTACGAGTAGTTGAAATTATCAGTAGCATATACGAATTCACAAATAGTTAGATATCATAACAGATATAAATATGGATTACCCCGCATTTTATTTGGATGTGATGGAATAATTTAAGTCGAGCAGATGCAAATATTTAGTAAAGCACACAGTTTTCCTAATATTTTCTCAACATTATTTCAGCAGAAGATGCTGAATCAGATGTAAGGAAATGCAAGCTGTATGTGTACAATAAGGAGAAGGAAAGAAATATTTGCATGTTAAACTACACCAAAACTATTACTAAACTTATAACTGGTAAATGGTTCCTAAGGAAAGAAAATGTAAACGTTAATGGATTCTAAAAATGAATAGCAAAGTTTGACATAATCTAACCTAAGTTAGCTCTTGTGTAAGAAACAGTTTTGAAAGCTGGACCCCATTCTTTTCATACTGCAATCAGACACTGTTTACATAACACTCAGACGGTAATAGAAGAGGTAGACCTGGATCAAAGGTAAATGTGTTGGCTATTAGCACAGGGATGGTAAAAAAGCGCATCACAGCTAACAAGGTATTGGTCAAGTACAGAACAAATGAGACCCGTGGACTAGGAAATTCACAGGCACTAGGGATACACTTTCTATGGGCGATTAGAGCAAGAAAACATATGAAACCAATAGAAATGTCATTTCACCAATATAATCCATTGATTAGTTTGCACTTAAAGGTAGCTTTTAGAGGGGAATAATGGCGGTAAATAGGCAGTTATTGACCAATTTGTATTCACTTGACCATGCATATTCAAGCTGGGTGTTTATTGTCTAAGATCGAATTTTTGTTCTACAATAGACAAAGTGTAATTATCTTGCAAGCTAAAACCTTAGAGTTCTACTAATACTGCCAAATGAACAACCACCAATATGCACAGGACTTTCTGTTTAGTGAAATGGTAGATTTTCTAACTAATCCAAAGAATCCAGAGACTAACTTGACCTTCAACAGGGAAGAATTCATGGCTGAAGATGCATTGCTTGCTGACACATTGGACATTCAGATCTTGCCAAGTCTATTCTCAGGCTATCAATAACATTTTCGGTGGTCTGGTAGTCTCAGTAAGTTGTGGAACCACCCAGAAGACCCAAGCTCTCATTTGGACAGTGATGAAAATCAAGATTCTAAATCAGCATTATCAAGAAATATTAGACAATGGACTAAGGCTTTGAACATGTATAATCAAGAAGATCGACTAGGCACTACTCAACATCACCTTCCTGGTTACAGATGTTTGCCGGCTGCTGACAGAGCTGGTTCAAATCAGGCAGGCCTTGGGTGACGTCAAAAATAATCATTAGGACACTAATGCCACCAAGTGGTGATTTCCTGCTGTTTTTAGAGGACCTGCTGTCGGGGAGTAGAATGAGGGTAATGAGAATTGGGCCTCATTGCTGCTGTTGAGGTTGAGCATAAGTTTTATATATTTATTTTTCTTTAGTTAAGTGTTGCATATATGTATGTTTCTGTGCATTTAGTTTTTAGTTCAATTTGGGGCATAATGGTGGGTATATGCGGCCTAGCTAAATAATGAATGAATATTTGCTGTAAATTTCTTATCAATGCTACAAGTGTAAGTACAAGTTTGGCCATCAATTTTGATTTCATTCCTCTCAGTCACACTCTGAATCCTTTTTTGGTCGCACCTTTTTTCACACCTAAGGCGTTTTTGATTAAATATCATGACTTTTTGTAAATACACACCAAATAAGAAAGTGACACTCGATAGTAACCAACATTAGCTTTAGGCTCGCAACCCTATTATTCGGAAAAGACCTTTATTTCACAGAAACAACCAGATTCTTTAAAATATATGGTGGTAGGTTTCCACTCTAAAACATCTGTCTTTAGTCCGAATGACAAGAAATTAAAAACGGTGTACTTTGAATTCTAGGTGAAACTGTGGTAAAAATTTCAGGTCTATAGCTCACGTGACTTTTGTGTGTGTTCGTGCACAAAAATTTGGGTCAAAATTGAGCTTTTTTTGTTGAATAACTTTGCACAAGTGGCTTATATTCAGACCACATTTGACATCTACTGGAAGGTTATAAACATCTATCAGTAAACCAAATTTGAAAAAATCCATCAAAATTAAGCATGTTTTTTTAATCAAATAACTTTTCCGTGTGATCATCGAAGAAGAAAAAAAATAGGAAAAGTTTAATCAAAATTGGAGATTTTATATCTCGTTTGTTTCTTAAGGGATTGCCTTGAAACTTGGTATGTAAAATAAGGTCCACTACATCACTTCCACTGAAAATGTGGGATAGTTTGGATTTCCACAGTCCAAACTACAGAAATTTTCCAATTGTTAAAGTATCACTCTTGTTAACAACACGCAGTTTGTCGTGTGGGTTGTTTTGGCAGCACGACACACTACTGCGTGTCTTGATTGCGATCTGGTAACAGCCAATCGGCATACAAACCCATCTGCTTCTTTGCAGGATTGAATTTATATTTTTCTGGCATTTTCTCTCTACATAAGCCTATTTCTTTCTATTTTTTTGTAAAAAGAATGCAGGAAAAACGGTAAAAGAAAGTGTCTTAGTCCTGTACTAAGTTTTCGCAATACCGAATAAACCTTTAGCGGTTTTTTCAGACATAATAATTAATATCATATTGATCGTTTTTCCATGCAACTGTTTTATTTATTTTGCGTTAATGCACTGTGGATATAGTTTACTGGGCTAATTTGTGATTCTTTTACTATGTGCTGCTGGAACCGAAATTATTTCTTTGTAGTGAACATCCTCGCTGACTAAAATACAATAAAGCATCCTGCAATAATTACGTCATTGAACATAGATGACAGAAATGTGAGAATAGAATGTGATGCGGTAGTAATACATATAACAACAAACTTATAATTTGCGTGATTTATGACAGTGGTCAATAATAAGTTTGTTCAGAATCCCTTTTTTTTTCTTTAATGACTTTTCAGGACCTTTCCCAGTAAGACGTTGATTTTTCCAATATTTAAATTTCATTAAGTGAAATTCAAGCTCTTTTTAGGATTTTAAGGACCTGTGCGAAACCTGATTAATTAAGACACTCATTTTTTGTAATTAATTTACAAGAAATACAAAGCAAGTAAAAATCAATACAAATAGAGGTCTATTAATCAAAACTTAAAGCATTAAAATACAACAAAAATAAAATTATCCTTTTACGATATACATAGATATATGAAAAAATCCGTTATTAGCAAATCAAAGTTAAAAATGCTAAACTTTAAATGGGAGGGAGGGATGAATTAAAAATAAAAGTCGATAAAATGGAAAATACTGTCCTTAAATTAAAATACTTGACTCCACAAATTTACAATAATATATTTCGTTATTAATGGTTATGATATTTAAATGCAATGGTTAAGAATCCGCAAAAAAGAAAGAAATTACGAAAAATATGTTCAGGCGGTTCACTGTAGCTACTCAAGAGAAAACGAAAACGTTTTGGTTCTTTTCATGCATACAAGTGAAAGTACATTAGGCACCTCGATACTAATCTTCGGTGGCCGGAAATAAAGTCAAAAACTTTTTAAAGTTATTTATTGTAATAATAGCATGATGCATGATATGTAACATTATATGAAAAGTATATGGCATACACACATTAGTAGCACAACTTGCATAACTGTTGTGCAAGGAGATATATACATAAAAGTAAATGAGGAACAAGGCTATTGCATGGCTTCCCACTACCTGAAGAACACGACTTTACATCTGACCTGAGGAACGTGGTGCCTGAGTAGCCTCACCTAAGATCAGTCCGGATTACGATCTTGAATGGCTCTTCTTACATTTCGTACATCATATATTGAATTTACTAACACATCATCTAATTTAAGCATTTCTTCATTACGATTCATAGCGTCATGCTTTAGATCAAAGAGCACCCTACGAACAGTCTGTTAACTTGACAAGTGTATTTATATATAATGCATAGTCAAGTGCACTTTTCAGGCACATATGAGGTCAATCGTCACATGAATGAGTGGAATAATTCAATAATTCAACTTATGTGAACTTAATTAAACACTTATAAACATAAATTTTCAAATTGTGACTTTCCCACTACGTTCTTATTGTCATGCAGCTTTGAAACGTATTTTGTTCCATCCGGTTTGTCAGCTTATTTAAAATACGGTTCACGCCGCTGAAAGAACGTTCAACTCCAGCAGTAAAACCGGCACCACCATCAGGGATTAAGTTATTTTTTTAAGACTATCGTAACCCATGTTTGTTTTCCACAAGTAATGTACAACATTTTTATCTTGATCTTTTTGCTCCCTTGCAACGTACTTGAAGGAGCTCAAGTCAGCTCACACAGCATCAACATCCAGTCCATCAGAAAAAGTACATCCAAGTAAGCTCACACAGCATCAACATCCAGTCCATTACAAAAGGTACATCCAAATAAGCCCACACGGCATCAACATCCAGCCCATTACAGAAGATACATCCAAGTCAGCCCGCACGGCATCAACATCCAGTCCGTTACAAAAGGTACATACAAGTAAGCCCACACGACATCAGCATCCAGTCCATCACAAAAGGTACATCCAAATAAGCCCACACGGCATCAACATCCGGCCCATTACAGAAGATACATCCAAGTAAGCTCACACAGCATCAACATCCAGTCTATTACAAAAGGTACATACAAGTAAGCTCACACAGCATCAACATCCAGTCCATCAGAAAAGGTACATCCAAATAAGCCCACACGGCATCTACATCCAGACCATTACAGAAGATACATCCAAGTCAGCACGCACGGCATCAACATCCAGCCCATTACAGAAGATACATCCAAGTCAGCACGCACGGCATCAACATTCAGTCCATCACAAAAGGTACATACAAGTAAGCCCACACGACATCAGCATCCAGTCCATCACAAAAGGTACATACAAGTAAGCCCACACGACATCAACATCCAGTCTATCACAAAAGGTACATCCTCTCTTCACAACATCATATGTTGAACTGCACGTTGACTGGACCGTTTAGAAGGAAGCACATATGTTCATGAGGGAAACCGCTTGATAATTGAATCGGTACTCCATTTGTTAAATCATACTGCCAAAAAATACTTTAACGTTTTTGAAGGTTTGACTTTCTAGCTCATTTTCAAGAACCGGCCGCACACCAGAAGCCTTCGTTTTGAGATCCACAACAGTTTTCTTTATTTAAATGGGCACAATGAGTCCCTATATCTCTCAAATGTGCTATCATCAACGCCACAAGTTAAGGAACTGACAACAAATTTTCTTTTTGCAAAACTTTGCTAAAGTTCGATACTGCACATAAAACCCCATCCAAAAGTGATAGAGTAATAAGAACACTAGATTTGTCCCATTTCCAGCAAGATACCTCCTGCTAACGATGCTAAATGTGCACCAACAAGCCATCATAATTGAACAGTAACAAGTCAAGTTAAGACAATATAAATAGACTTGCAATTACTGAATCAGCGCACTTCGACTGATTCTGGAATTTTTAGTTCAGGTTCTTCCATTGACCTCTGAACCTCGTGCAACACGCGTTCACGCTTTGATGATTTGTGGAATAGAATAGTGAATATATGTCTTTGATGACATGAATAACCCTCTTCACAGACAAGAATGTATTTCTAGCGCTGGTTAAGGCTAAAGATTAAAGATGAAATTGTTTAAATGAGAATGAACTATTGTAAACCTTCAGTTTTATACAAAGATATCCTAACCATGGAATTCAACATTTTATAAAAATATCAACAAAAGATGTGTTTGACTTCATATTAGTGTTTCAGTTTCACAGGATGGACAGTAGTCCTTATATTCGGTTGTATTCTCTGACTGCTGTAATTGAAGTTTCTTTAAAGTAAGATAGTTTTTGTTAATGAGTAAACATTTTTTGTTTGTTGTTTATAAGTAATTTTTTTTGTTTATAAATTTTGTTGTTAATCGGAGAGCTACATGATGGACTATCTTTGTTTTTAGCATTATATAAGTCCATAGTCTTAAAGATGAGCCATTGTGGAGGTATAAACAGATAAAATATGTTGAAAGTTTGATTCAAAAGTATACGAGGTTCATAATTTGTTGTAATTAATCACTTGGAATTGAGGTGGGTTTTTATTATGTGAAATTGAAAAGATCTTGTTCATGGATAAGTGGTTAAATTTGTCAAAACTAAGACCGCATATAATACTGAAGCTATGGATCTTGCAGTACCAGGATCATCCAGCAGTAACACGAATTTGCAGATAGATAAAACTGCAGATATTACTCATCCGCGCGTAAAAAAAAGAGGAAATACAATGAAATATGTTTGCAATATGGATTTACTTTTATTTCCAGAAATAATGAACACCGACCCGTCTGCTTAATTTGTAATGAATGTTTGGCGAGTGAAAGTCTGAAGCCTGCAAAATTAAAAAGGCATCTTGATACAAGACATGCTTCCTATGCCAATAAGCCTGTAGAGTTTTTGAAAGGCTATTGAAATAAACGAATGAACAAAAGCAATCTCTTGAAAGGCATGTACTGGTTCGTGAAAAGTACTTAAGAGCATCTTATGAAGCCTCTTACGTAATTGCAAATGCTAACAAACCATACACCATTGGTGAAGAACTTGTGTTACCAGTGGCTGTTAGAATGAATGAAATTATTCACGGCAAAAATATGCGAACCAATTAAGAAAAATTCCACTGTCAAATGATACTGTGGGTAGACGAATTTTGGAAATTAGCAATGATCAGTTTAAGCAACTTACTTGCTTACTCTGGAGTACCACACAGTCTTACAATTAGTTTTTAACACTGCTAGTAAATTTCGAATCCTTTCCACTTACTGTTGTTTCTTAGCAACTTCTGTTCTCTCTCTGTGTGTTTTAAGTTAAGCATCAAACATTTTTCGGTTCTCTTTATTTTTATATTTTATTTTATTAACATATTGTTACAACAGCGGAAATCACGTGACCCTGGTAACAGTAATGAGTATCTAGAAGGTTCCTGAAGGCTCGAGACGCCCTCTATTTTGTATATATAAGACTGGCAAATAAAGCGGGGAGAATAATTGCAGACAGAGAGATATAGAGACAGATAATCAAGTCAAGCTGTAAGTGAAGTGTGTGAATCGTTGTGAATTCTAGTGTGTGTTTAACTTAAAGTGACTGTGGAAATTAAGTGTATTGTAAAGTTGTATTGAGAAAGAATAAGCTAGTTTTATTTAAGAAAGGACTTGTATCGCTGAAGTTTCATCCGAAAGAAATTATACGGGAAATTATCAAACGAACAGAGACGTAACAAATTTGTGTCAGAACTGGGATAAAAAAGAAAAAAAGATGGAAACGAGAAGTGACAAATTCAACTATGACTTACCAGATTTGATGGCAGCAATACAACAACAGTAAAAGAAACAAGAAGAACGAGAAAATAA
>NW_013666119.1:450980-456070 GCF_000517525.1 Limulus polyphemus
TGCTGGAAACACGGGGAAGATGCCATGGCAGGAAAGGCTGCTACCCAGAAAGGTTGTTGGAACTGTGGAGATCAATGACATATGAGAAGCCAATGTAAGAAGAATACCACCAATAAGTCAGCTTCGGGAAACTATGTAGGTTGGTGTTGAGGGACGCCCACTAACCTCCATTGTGAAAGTCCCAACAGCTAAGTGTAAAATGGCAAGCACACATAGTGTCTACGTGACAGGAAGGCTGGATGGCCAAAAGTGCATCTCAGAAAACCCTTGTGAGTATCAAAGTGCTGGATCACAAAGGAGTACCAGAAGCTGTGTTCTACAGTGATTGAACCCGCTTGTGTGGACTTTGAATAAAGGGAGACAATTATCTAAAGTTCAGGATACAACTGTTGTAATCCACAGGGTAACATAAGTGAATTATTCACTGATACTATTGTGATAAAAGTAGAAGAAAATAATTTGTCTTGTCAATTGGATTCTAAAGTAATCAAATCAGCCTGTGTGGACTTTGACATGAAAAGAGAATTATTTAGAGTTTTAGATACAACTGTGATATGATATGGTGAAAGAATTTTTGTACATACATTTGAGTTGTTTTAAATGTTACTTAAAACAATTAGCTTATGTGCTGTCCGTTTATTGTTCGAATTTATCGCCAACAACTCATAGACACCTATTGTAAAGTAATCCCATCCCATATATAAAACCCTGACTATACAAATAATATTTTTAAACATGCACTTAATTCTTCTAATGTTTCGGACAAACCCATCTGATGAAAACTAACCTCACTGATAAAAATCCTTCGAACATGAATCACATGCTTTAATTTCTTCAACAAACATAATGTTTCTACCACTTTGAGTTTAACATCTGAGTATAAAATATTCACTCTTTTTTTTTCCTAGCCTTTTGTGATATTTAATGGTTAAGGGAATGAAAACTCTTCCACTTGTGGCTGACTTCAAAGACTTAACTTTTGAAAAGGTGAACTTTTTTACAGTATTTGTAAATAAAAAACACCTAAAGTTGTATACTTATACATTGACACAGATAACAAATATTGCTTAACATAAATCAATAATTTCTCTGAAATGCTGCAAGTTCAATGAGATTTATTTACATACTAATAAGTTGTTAAAATCAGTTACTGGGATATAAAATATTTCCTTTCTAACTAAAATTTCAATACATTCTTATAAAAGTATAGTTTCTTTTCATTTAATGTGTCATGCCAGAAAAAAAGAAAAAAGAAAAACACAATAATAAACAGGTGAAATCTAAAGTAAGTGTAAGAACTGACTGCAGTGCCAATGCTATGTAAGAAACCCATGTTGATTATAAAACTAACTTACATATGTGTTTGAGAAACAGCCAAGTTTATTACAATGTAAGGTGACCTAATAACCATTCATAATACATAAACTTGAAACTATAATTAAGATAAGAAAGAATATGAGCCAGGCTGCTATAACATGGTAGGAAATCACACATAAATTCCAGTGGTATCTCAACATAAGTCACAAGATATAACCTGACAGAAAAGCTCACCATAATACTAAGTTAAAAACATGCACAATGAATAGAAATATAACAGGTAAAAGGTGTAATGTGTAAATAACAATAAATATTAATTAAAACTGACAAAATAAATATAAGATACCTTTAGAGAAAAAATATTACTGAGAGGATAATTCACACAAAAAAGATACTTAACAAATTGATTGTCTTTCAAAACATTATTCTACATTTTATAAAATGACGTGTGGACTGAATTTTTTTATTTAATCCACAAATAAAAACCCACCTCAATTCCAAGTGATTAATTACAACAAATTATGAACCTCGTATACTTTTGAATCAAACTTTCAACATATTTTATCTGTTTATACCTCCCCAATGGCTCATCTTTAAGACTATGGACTTATATAATGCTAAAAACAAAGATAGTCCATCATGTAGCTCTCCGATTAACAACAAAATTTATAAACAAAAAAAAATTACTTATAAACAACAAACAAAAAATGTTTACTCATTAACAAAAACTATCTTACTTTAAAGAAACTTCAATTACAGCAGTCAGAGAATACAACCGAATATAAGGACTACTGTCCATCCTGTGAAACTGAAACACTAATATGAAGTCAAACACATCTTTTGTTGATATTTTTATAAAATTTTGAATTCCATGGTTAGGATATCTTTGTATAAAACTGAAGGTTTACAATGGCTCATTCTCATTTAAACAAATATAAAGGGTTAATCACATTTTATCTGAAAAAAGTGCATGTTAACATAAAGGTATATTGCTGCAAGTTCAAGCAATGTCAACTTGTTTAGCACCTATTTATTTCACCATTTTACAGTGTAATACTACTAGGATACTTTATGGGTGGGAAAAATATATATATATATATCTTTATACAAATCTTTCAAGAATAAAGATTTATACCAAAAGATTTTTAGGTAAAGTTAAAGTACAAACTTATACAGTAGCATGTAGGGGAGCAACAAGCTCTGGAACCACTTTGAAATGAATTAGAGCCATGCATATGGTTTCAAAAGAGAATACTTTGATCCAAATATATTACTGTTATGAAGCTGGCAATCCCATTAGACCACACATCTGTTAAGTCCCCCAGTGCAACTTCAGAGACCTTCTGTACCTCTGGAATACTTTAAAATGTTGTTGGAAACTAATGTCAACAAACACTAGAGGGTCAGAGTTAGTTATGTCATGATGTGTGGTTTAAGACTCATCCCATCATCTTTTTAAGCCTGTTAAAGTGAAAACTGCAGTGTCAGGCAACAGTGTATAGAATAACCAAGTTTAATCAACAATTGAACAGTAGGTCAAAGAGCAAGTGTTTGACGAGACCTAAAATATTATGCTTATAAAGTGTAATTATCTCAGTAATACAAGTTTCCTTGTACAAAACTAGTTCATGTTAAGTAGTTAGAAATATGCAAAATTTTAAATATTAATATTAGTTTAAATAAAGAATGAAAACCAGACTGAGAAATGTTAACTTTTAGTAAGAAAAATATCTATATGATCTTTGTGGTTATTGTTGGTGTATTATCAGAATTTTGTGTAATTGGGAGAAAGATAATTATTAAGAAATATAAAGGTATATATGTACATGTATGCTTGAAAAAAGCAATTTTGTTTAGAATATATCTGTAACATGGAATTATTTATTAATTCAACCATCTTTTAAAACGATAATCTCATCTTCAATTCTATGAAATAACGATATATATATATAATAATCTAATGTACACAGAACTGGATATCTTGATTTGTAAGAACCTAACCAACAAATTCTTCATGTACATGGTGAGCCTGAGGACGTTTTTGAAATTGGAGAGAATTGTTTACTCCGTATTTCAAAATTTCTACTAGGTAAGCTACTATTTTAGTTCTTATATTAAATTTACAAAAGCCAACCGTTAGAAAATTCATGATGTGAGAAACATGTGGTTGGCGTAAACAGAAATACTTTGGTCAAAAGTGTTGCAAAATTGAAAAAAAACAACAAATAAATAGACAAATGGATTAAAAACTATTAGTTAAGGCTAGGATTATTTATTGCTAGTTAAGCACAAAGCTACACAATGGGCTATCTGTGCTCTGCCTACCAAGGTATGTCTTGCAAGTCCTCAGACATACTGAGGAAAGACTGTTATTCTGAACTCAAAACAATGTGTGTCTTTTAAAGGCTTTCTAGACTCATATGAGGTGTAAGAAATCAGTATAATACTATTCACAATTTGTTTAAAAGTAGGGATGAGCTACTCTCAATTTTTTTTTTTCAACGATTTGGGAAAATTCTTAAGAGTAAGGCTTGTGGTTTGAAAGTATTCAAAAACTGAATAAGAAGATGGCAAGGTCTTCACTCTTTACTACATAAAAAATAGTTTGAAATTGAGGGGGATTCTTGATCAGTTAGAATAGATCAACTTTATGGCTTTATGTAAACTTTATCACTGTAAAGTTTTACTGTTTATTGTAACTTACATAGGCACAAACCAAAATAAGCCTACACATAATTAAACTTGTATTTTACACAACCTAATCGGAATGTGCACTATCACTCTCTATGTAGGGATGGCTCGGATGCTTGTATTACAGTAATACAAAAATCATCTGGATTTTCTTCCCTATAGGTCATTAGAAACTAGATATGATGAGCTACCTGGCATAGTCATTCTATCTCCAGTGGATATGCTGCTTTTCAGCCATCCAGAGTGTCCCAAAGTTAAAAATAGGCAAATAGCCAAAACCGAGATTTCTTATTTTCATTCATCATCATCTTTCTTCAACAGGCCTAGTGCATAACTAGTTCTATCAGTAACTATAATTTTATCATCATTTATTAGAGCAAAACAGTTTCACAGTCTTTGACTACCTATTTTATTATTATTCTAAGCAAAATTGATAAAGCTTTAGAATACACTTTATAACCTAGTAACCCATGTATGCCATCTTATATGAAAATAAACAAAGATATATTAGAGAAAAAAGTTACACTTTAATAAAAAGCTATGTATGGCTGGCTACTGAAAATGAAAAAATTAACCATACAAAATAGGAATGGAAGTGGATATATCACTTGATCCAGCTAATTATCACATAGGAGACTAAACTGTCTCAACTTTACATGGAGAATAAAATCTCTACATTTCTGGCTTTCTCACTGGCAAAACAAATTGAACCAGAATTTCCAATCATAAAATGTTACTCTATTGTAAAATAGTCACAAAAAACAACAACACAGAATAGACTTGAAAGATCCTATCAATAGTAGACTGAAATTGTAAAAATGCCTTAAAAAATATATGATTAAAAATCACAAGTTCTATTCAGGAAAGTTTGGACATAATACAGAATAAAAAATGTATTTTTACTTTTACAATTCTTAATGGGAAATAATCAAGTAATAACTTATAGTTTTACACTAAATAAAACTTAACTAATATTCACTACTGATAAAGTCCACATTTATCTTTATATACAGTAATTTTATGTTTTTGCTTGTTATAAAATTTGATGTAAAGAACTAATTACAAAAATGGTGGAAATTTTT
>NW_013666119.1:456441-457603 GCF_000517525.1 Limulus polyphemus
CTGCGGACAGAGAGAATATTGTTGGGCACGTGAGACGTTAGTTGTGAGTTATAGCGTTTGTTATACCGCGACTGTTGAAATTAAGTGTATTGCAAAGTTGTATTCAGAAAGAATAAACCAGTTTTATTTAAAAAAGGACTTGTATTGTTAAAGTTTCTTCGGGAAGAAATTATACGGAAAATTAACTAAAGAACGGAGGCGTAACAATATTCCTTATAGAAAGAAAAGGGTAGCTGCAGGTAAAAAAACTAAGTTGGCTCAGAAAGGGTATAAGGGATAAAATTACAGAAAACCAGCACAAGTTTAAGAAATTTAAATTTACTGGTTTGATGGGAGATTTAGAAGATTACAGAAGATCAAGAACACTGGTCAAACACAAAATTAGAACATAAAAAAGGATATAAGAAAAAAGGTTGGCTGCAAATGTCAAAATTAACAGTAAGGATTTCTTTAAATACATTAAGGGTAAACAAATGTTAAGATGGGGGTAGGACCTTTGAGGGATGATAAAGGAAGGCTCATATCTGATGATTTTTAGATGGTTGGTTTATTAAATTCTTCTTTTTCTTCAGTTTTTACTAATGAAGATTTAAGCAAAATCCCTCATTTTGTACAATTGATACATGGAAACAAGGTTGAACAAGATGATTGCATTAATTCTGAGCTTGTTAAGAAAAAATTGGGAAGTTTAACGAATGATAAGGCTCCTGGGCCAAATAATATTTCACAAGGGTTTTCAAGGAGGTTAAGGATTAAATATGTGAGACACTTGTTACTATATTTTTTATAAGTCCTTGAATAGTGGGCAGATGGGAATTGGCTAATGTTACTCCTCTTTTCAAGGGAAGTGATAAAAATTGTCCCGGTAATTATAATATATGGGCTTATTAGTCTTACATCAGTTGTTGGATAAATTTTTGAGAGTCTGATACAAATGTTTTGCAATGTCATTTAACAAAGCTTAGAATTTTATGGGATAGTCAACATGGTTTCACTATGTGAAAAAAATGCCTTAAAAATCTTCTGACATTCTTTAAAAATGTTACTGCTTATGTAGATAAGGGTAAGGGTGTAGATTTGGTGTATCTGGATTTTCAGAAAGCATCTGACAAGGTGCCACATAACAGGCTTGTAAAAAAATTATCTCTAAAGTTGTGGGGGA
>NW_013666119.1:458527-461270 GCF_000517525.1 Limulus polyphemus
CACGGTTATCGAAACCCGGATTCTAGCGTTGTAAGTCCGCAGACATACCACTGTGCCACTGGGGGCTAATATAGATAAATGCAATATAATGCATATGGGTTATCATAATTTGAATTATAGGTAAATTTAGATGGGAATAACCTTAACAGTGTTATGAAAAAAAAAGGAAACTTGTTGTAGTGGCTGATCAGTCTCGCCATCCAAGTAGTGTGCTGTTGCTTGTACTAAGGCAATTAAGATTTTAGGTTGTATCTATAGAAATACTGAATACAATTCTAAATAGTTTGTAATTTCATTGTGTTAGTCACTGGTTAGGACACATTTGGAGTATTGTCAGTGCCGGATCTACCTATAGGCTTGGCAGACTGAAGCCTAGGGCCTCAAAATCTAGGGGGCCTCCGGCCAAGGTGTATAATATTTTTGATGCTGTCATAGGCCTTTCTTACACATGCTGTCATAAGGCACTGTAGTCTCTAAACAACCCTTCAGTAATTTTCCTTGCACTCCATTTCAGAATAATATTGTCTTTAGCCAATAGGTCGACACTAGCATTGATTTTGTGCTGCCAGGAAAGGAAAGAGATAGATAAGTTGAAAACACAGCTGTGCAGGTATCTGAAGAGCCACAGAGGACCTTGCCATTTTCACTAGTAAGGTTAGTAATAAAACTACGCTGATTTGTAGCGTCATTGTTAACAATAGGAAAAAGCATACTCGTTTTGTATATGGTTATCAAGTTCAGGAATCTCTTAGCTGTAATAGACTGGAACAGGGAATTTATAAATAAAAGCTGTATTGAAATATGGGAAATATTTAAGTGTAAGTTAGATAAAATTCAGAGAGAGTGTATTCGGTACAAATCTATTCGTAAAAATAAAAAAAAAGTAAGCCCTTACGGTGGAATAAAACTATAAGCAGGCTAATTAATAATAAAAAGAAAAAACATAAAATATTGTTATGTATCTGCTTGTTTCATAATTTCCGGTAAAAATTCTGTCCAAGAAACTTCAGCGATACAAGTCACTTCTTGATTAAAACTAGTTTATTCTTTCTCGTTACAAACTTTGTAATACACTTAATTTCCACAGTCACTTTAAACTTAACTATTTTTATAAACACACGCTATAATTCACAGCGATTCACACACTTTACTTACTGTGCCTACTGCTCGCTTCACTCGATTATATGTCTCTGTATCTATCTCCAGCTTATATACTAAAAAAGAGGGCGTCTAGCAAACGCTGGGACGTTCTTGAGGTTGCCCACTAAGTCACGATCCTTCTAGAAACTCCAGTGCACATGCTCCCAACGTCGAGAGACTTCCGCTGTCGTAACACTGCCCCTTTCTCAGTATTGTTCGTCCCGAACAATAGCCACTTACATTAAACCAATAGATAATTAACAATAACGTAATTAAATGTACAGAATTTACAAACACTACAAATACAAAATTATAATTCAACAAAATCTCTTAATTTTACGAGACGTATCTTCTTCCGTACTGGTCTCCATTTCGTTGGCTTCTGCTTCAGGTGAGGTTCATCTGCTACATCGGGAATTGTCCTGTCATCGGTAACAGTCACATCAGTGGTAGTAAATTCATCAAGGGCTTCACTGTTTCCCTTCTCAAAACCGAATAGAGTTTTTCTTCGACGGTGGCTTTTCCAGGTGACACGTCTTCAGCGGCGTCTTTTGTTCCATTGTTCGCTTCGTCCTAACTGAAATGCCCTGGACTGTGATAACGCCAAAGCCTTTGGCATGCACCACCTTTGGCTTACCTCGCCGACCTCATTTTATCCAGAACGTCACGCCTGAGAGACGATCCACTATGTCATATGGACCTTCCCATTGAGAAGACAACTTAGGAGACTTCCCTTTGGTCTTCCTGGGATTATACAACCACACCTTGTCTCCTGGTACAAAGCTGACTTCAGTCTAATGACTGAAGGATTTTTGCTGTTGTTGTTGAATTTCATTCAAAACTAGTCAAGGGATATCTGCACAAGCTATCCATAATTTAGAGCAAGAGATGAGAGATAAGGAAGCTAGTCAACACCACCCACTGGCATCTCTTCGTCCATTACTGTACTAATGAATAGTGGGATTGACTGTAACATTATAACAACCTCATGGCTGAAGTGGTGAGAATGTACGGTGAAAATATTAGAAACCAGAATCTAAATAACAAGGCTCTGACTGAAGGGTTAAACTCGCTTAATGTGAAAATGAAAACAATGTTTGATGTAGTCTATAATTTTATATTACCACTAGTTGAGTTACCCGGCATTGCACGGTGAAAATTTAGCATTGAAATGTATAGATCAGTATTTTTTCAGCAAATTATTCAGTAAGTAGACAAAAGCTGTGATGCGAGAAATAAAAAAGCATTTGATCAAACAAAGCTTTATTTGAAATTAGATCATGTTTGAGCTTCTCTTGTTCTTTGAGCCTGAAGTCGTACATCATGTTGCTCCTCTGTTTCTTGCTCTTTGTAAGTTATTTTTCTTAATTTTTGTGCTTGAAGTCTGGTTTGACGCTGTTCAGAAGTTTATTGTTGTCTACATCCAGCTTGCCTTGGTGATTTTGACTGAACTCTGGCTTTGTGCTGTTCAACAGTTTCTTGCTGTCTTTGAGTAGCCTGCCTTTCAGCTTGAGCTCGAAGTCTAACTTTACGTTGTATTTGAGCAGCCTGTCTTGCAGCTTGTGCTTGAAGTCTTTGATTGCATTCTTCTTCTGTTTCAGCT
>NW_013666119.1:461925-462656 GCF_000517525.1 Limulus polyphemus
TTCTTTCTGCCACTTTTGGGTGTTTCTAGCAGTGTGACACGGTGCTCCATCTTCCTGGAACAACGTTGTATTCTTGTCCACGAAACCCGAGGAATAAAGTGGCAATAGTCCTTCCTCCAATATTTCGACGTATTTCGCAAAATTTATGTTGCCAACGCATTCCATTAAGCTCGATCTCCCACCAACCCAAACAGTTTTCCAAACCATCCCGCTGAAACCACCATGCTTCACAGTTGGCTGCAATCTGTTGAGCGAAAACTCTTGGTGAGGCATTCTCCAGACCCATATCCTTCCACTGTCCGAAAATTGAGCGAATCTTGATTCGTCTGAGAACAATACGATCTTCCAAAAGTACAGAGGCTTGGTCATCATATCATTTGCCCACTTCTTTCGTCTGACTATGTTGGCAGGTCTTAATAAGGGCTTCCGCCTAGCTGCTCTGCAACGATAACCCAATCTGTGGAGAATCCGTTGAACAGATTTCGGGCTCATCCCACCAACTTTGGCCACTTCTGCAGTCGTTAATATGGGATCCATTTTGATTCTCCTCTTGACAGCCCTTTTTGTCCTCTCCGATGGACCTGGAGACTGCTCAGTTGTTTACTTGCCGTGTTTCCTGAACTGCACCATGATTCTGTTTACTGTCGAAAGCAGGATTCCCAAATTTTGCGCAATTTGCCGCTGAATTATTCCACCATCTGCTTAACCAACTATCCTTCCTCTAACAAAAT
>NW_013666119.1:463302-465811 GCF_000517525.1 Limulus polyphemus
ACAGAAATTAGGTGTCTATTTACTTGTGACCACTCAGTGTATATATATAGATAGGTAGATTCTTCAAGATCTTGTTTGTGTCATCTTACGCCTTTTAATGAAGATGGGAACATTGACAGGGAAATAATATAATATCCAATGCTCGGCGAGAGGTTTTCGTTTATAAAAATTTGTTGCTGTTCTCGATTTGATTTTTATTTTATTACCTCGTCTGTATAGTTACTATTTGCAAATAATCAATAATATTGTAGGTCCATTCTATTTTTGTTCTTTCTACGCGCCGTTATAACACATTTTCATCTCATCATTTAATTTCTGTTGTGCATATATTATTGTATGTTTATTACAAAAAATGGTGCAATAATCATTAATTGGTCAATTTCGTCATTAAATACTACACCAAATACAAAGTAGTAGCATTAAATTTCTTGTAAAAAAATGGTTATTATGAAGTTATTTTAAAATTTGTAAGTCAACCGTTTGGTTTCATATAGCGAACAGAATAAACAAACTTCCTCTTTTATATATATAAATATACAGGTTTACATTTTAAAGAAGATTTTACTTGGTTGCATAATAATAAGTTAAATAATTTTGAAAATAAGGAAATTCATTATGCAAATTATTCTATATTACTACCACTCTTAATATTACTATTTAAAGTAAACTTCAACATTCTTTATTACTTTGCTTTATATATTACACTAAGAATAATAACTTGATTAATACTAATAGTGATATTGCCATACTATTACTACTAGGTCTACGTGGCACCACTACCACTGTCATACATCACAATGATCTTTAGTACAAATAATTTGTTTTTCTATACTAACGAAATATTCTATCAATATGATTTTCGTTTCACATTTTCAACGTTTTTATTCATGCTACAAAAGATAACACTCACTAATAACAGTAACACTAACAGTTGCTTTACACTGACTTAGTGACAACTTACAAATATAACTAATACTAATTAATATTACTTTGCGAATTTGTAACATTATTTTCCCCCTTAAAACTACTCATTTCCCGCCATTGATCGTATTGCGTGAAAGTGAGGAGGAACTTCCTATTCACTAATGTTAATAACCACTATTTCCTGTTTACAAAAGAATTGAAACACGTCAAAATAGGAAACAAACTTTCATGACAATGTTCCAAGTACAATTTCGCACTGTTTAAAGCGTCCTCTATATAAAATGAAAAGCGTCTTCACATGTCTTAATTCAATCAGTAGCTTGTCCAGAGAATAACGTGGAAGGACTCCGTTGAAGAACTCTACAGTTAGAGCAATGGTAATTTTAGTTTTTCAAAGTTTGCATTAGGCACTTTGTTTCATTTCATTTGTTTGCTGCTCGTGAAATATTGTTATATTTTAAATGATTGTTAATGAGATAACCAAAACATCAGAAATACTAATTTGTCTTTTTTTTCGTTTTTTTAGGCAGATCTTAAAGCAGTCGACGTTGAAAGTAAGTACATACTTTAACTATATTTGTAATTCATTCATACAAAACTGATTAGTTAACTTTTATTAATGGTTTGTGTTCACAAAAAGTGCATCCAAAAATCTGAAACGGTTAAATAAATATAACATGTAACTTCCAAACCAAAAGCAAGAAGCTAGTTTATTCTGATTGTGATTATGTGATTAGTTGATATAACAATTTCTTCTCATCTTGCATTTGAATTAAATACTGCTTATTACTATTAGTGTGTTTATTGAGATGTATATTATAGAGACAAACTGCAGAAAGTATATATGATGCACTGTAGTTTATATAAAAGTTTAAGTCAAACTCTGCTTTACTATATTTTCATATATTTTCATTACAAGCACTGGATTACAACGAATGAATGAAAATAGCTGATTCTATATTTCCTATCTTCAAGCTTAAAACTATTTTACAAAAGTTTTCTATTTCACGTGTGGCCTAGTCATTTTTATATGACACGCGCTTACATCTTTTAAAGTTATAAAATATAAAGTGTAAATAACCCTTTCAAATTTCAATTTAAATATATAACCACATGGAAGCTCCAAGAATCAACACGAAGGCTTGAGTGTTATGTCTAAAACTGAATAATTTTAGTTTCGATATGGCTATATGACATATGGAAACAACAACAAAAAACAAACATTTTTTACAATATTAAATTTCATAAAGCATAAAATTGGAAAATTACCCTTTAAATATTATAAACGTATTGCACATCGTTGAACTGAAAGGCTCTTATGCTTTGCTTAATTTCGTAGTTTTGAGGCACTGTTAGGTAATCTGATCTGGTAAGAAGCGCTGTAATCTTCACTAATAGGGTAAAAACAAAAAACAGATAGATTACGTTCGCCAAGTATCACACCTCTACAGATAATTTGATAACAAAGCCACCATCAAATAAATGTTCGATTTTACTCATAATGTTATGATCGTTTTCATAATGTTACTTTATTTGAATGATTTGAGCTCTCTCTCTCTCTCTCTCTATATATATATATATATAT
>NW_013666119.1:466601-480097 GCF_000517525.1 Limulus polyphemus
ATTTCTCCATTTACAAAACTTTAAAGTTTGTTTTAACCATATTTTAATTTCTCAGACTTGAGAGAACGCCAACGTACGTAAAATATGAAACTATACATCTTCATTGTTATTTTGTGATTAAGACGCTCGACTTCCAATCTATGGGTCGCGGGTTCGAATCCCACAAACGAACATGCTCGCCCTTTCGGCCGTGGGAACATTATAATGTGACGGTCATTCCCACTATTTGTTGGTAAAGAGTAGCCAAGAGTTGGCAGTGGGTGGGGCTTATTAGCTGCCTGTCCTCTAGTATATCACCTCTAAATTAGAGACGGCTAAAGCAGATAGTCCTCGGGTAACTTTGTCTGAAATTTAACAATAAAAATTTTGACATTAAAGTGCAATACAGGTGTTAAAACTCTCATTATTTATATTCCATCTTCCCTTGTTTGAATTTCAAAACAAAACCTCGCCATACTATCTGGGTCAAGTATTGCTCACTAGCAGCTGCCCATTGAAACAATTCAAAGATAAGTTTCCTAAAAAAATAGGGATGAATAAATGAAAATATGCAGTTAACCCAATGCCTAGTGGGCCGTTTATAACTGCATTTTGTCACGACATGTGTTATTTCAATAAGAAAAATTGCATTGCGTCTTTTTTTTTATCAAGCAAAGGAGACTGACCAATACATTGTTGGCAAAAATGTTCGGATTTCGATGAAATGGGTGCATCCAGCACAATAGAGCGCTCAGTTTCTCGAAGTAGCCGCGGGGATTTTTTTCTTCTGGATACCTTCGTTCCTTGTAATTTTACTGAGTGCAAGAAAAGACCACTATCTAAGTGAGCACATTTTGACATTTGTCATTTCTATAAGAAGTGTCAAAGGTGAGATATAAATGTCAATTCAAATCATTTTATTTGACATGGTACAATAAAATCATGAATGTATATAATACCGAAATGAAAAAATATAAATACAAACCAAACAACAATAAATATATACTCAAACACGTTTCTTTTTTCTGTTCATGCTCCTATCTTCGAAATATTTCTTTCAATCAGTTAACGGAGGAAGTCACGTTTTTCGTGAAATTTCCATCACAAAAAACAACAATAAAAAAAACACTTTTTTTACTTAACAAGTTTGCTTTTCAGATTAATCGTTCAGCTCATAGGAAGACTGACAGATCGATGTCGATATGAAATTTTAGGAATTGCAAAAGATGAATAGTCTTCCTGTAATGTACGCTTGAAAAGAAGCATTTTGATATCGTATACGTTTTTCTACGATTAACCGTTCAGGAGATACAGAGCGTAATAGACATATGGACATTTGTCTATTATATATATAGATGCTTGAAAGAGTTAAAAACTATCAATGTCCATGCAAATTGTATAAAAAAATACGATGTGCATAAAAATAGCATGTTTTATCAACATTTTAAAATTATTGTGGTTTAAATAAGATGCTTGGAATGTGTTGGATATTAACATTTTAAGAACTCAATACGTCGGTTGGTCTGTAGATTTTCTGCCAGCACCTTTAACATTATCCACAACCATACGGTATATATATAATATTTCTGGCACATTATGTTGAACTAAAAATAGTTTCAGTATCGTCCCTCACTTCCAGTCCTTTTTAGGAGTAGGGTCAACATGCAATGCGTGTTGCCGGGCATGTTAGTGCTTTAGTATGACTACGTATCATTTGAGATACCACAAATACTTTCAGCACTTACTGAGTTTTCTACGACATTACTTTTTGTTACGATTTTAATAATAAATTAGTTTTTCTTAAT
This sequence comes from Limulus polyphemus, assembly GCF_000517525.1. Taxonomy (NCBI): domain Eukaryota; kingdom Metazoa; phylum Arthropoda; class Merostomata; order Xiphosura; family Limulidae; genus Limulus; species Limulus polyphemus. Next base: position 468,386 of record NW_013666119.1, read on the forward strand.
GTTATTATTCATCAAACTATAATATATATCATTTATCATATTAACATATTTTCATAATAAATCACCATATAATTTGCCCCCCTAAAGTTTAATTTAATGTTAAAACTGTTATATTACAGATAATCAAACTCGTGGTTTATTTCCAGGCGATAATCCAAAATTTCAAGACCCACAACAAATGTAAGGTTTCAGATGTGTGGGACAAAGAAGAAGCTCGAGACAAACAAAGAAGGGGGAAAAAAAAACAATAATAAAACTACCGAGCTTCTTTCTAACACTTCAATAATGTTACACACACACACACATAATTATTATTATTTAGAGTTGTGTTGTAAGGAAAATAAATGCTACAATCCCCAAATATTTCGGATAAAACAACAACGTTATTTGAAGGTAAGTATATTTCATGGATTAAAAGTAACTTAGTATTCTACAGTGGTATAAGTTGTCTAATCTAAACAAAAAGAATATGTAAAAGTTTTCAAACCCATTATAAGAACTGTTGGAAATTTGTACAGTGATTGTAATATAACTGTTATTTATTAACCTATTATATTTTTTTCTTTTCAAAACACTCAATGAAAGTTATTTTATTTGATAACAGAGGCCAAGGAACATTTCGAAATATACGATTTCGAGGGTGTCGGTAAAGTCGATGGGAAAGATCTCGGCGATTTGCTCCGGTCCCTTGACTTAAAGCCCACAATCGAGACTATTATGAAAAACGGTGGAACTAAAAAAAAAGGTAACATGTTTTTACTTAAACAATTTACAAAAAAAAAGATAACGTTGCCTTAATTGTTGTGTGTAAAATAAGGCTATTTAGTTAATAAATATTTTTTTTTTATATATAGATAATACGTGTAATAGTATGTGTAAGTATATTAAACAAAGATGTCTTCACTGCTGGTGTGTCGTGTAGAGCTGTAAAGTTTTACGGAGGTAACAAGCAAGTTAGAACTATATAACTATAGCTTTTATACAAAATTGTGAATAGTTTAATATACCTGCTTGTTTTGGAATAAGATTTATGTATTTGTTCATTGCACCAATAATATGAAAGAAAACTGGAAGTATATTTTTTTCGTTTTTAATAGAAAAGAAAATTATTAATAGTTAATTTCAGCTAGAAACTTCAATCATTCCCTTTTGTATAAATGTATCCTTACTTAGACCTAAATATTTTTGTAGTGACATGAAAAAGATTTGATTTATTATCTGTTGTGTTAACTGAGATTGTATATACACATATGTTTTAGATTCATTAGTTAGTGTGTGATCAACAAAATATAGCAAGAGAACATATCACATGGTGATTATGACTAATATTTTGCTATACTTTCTTAACATTATTAAGTAAAGTATTAGAGATATAGTAAAGACAGATAAGTTACATGCTGAAATAAAATGCATTAGCTTTTAATATCTTTTATCTTTCAACTATTTAATACAAATCTGTTTTTATTGTTTAAAAGGAGAGAGAGTTATAACGTTCGAAGAGTTCTTGCCCATCTACAGTCAGTTGAAGAAGGATAAGGACATTGGTACGAAAGAAGATTTTATGGAAGGCTTGAAGGTGTACGACAAGTCTGAAAATGGAACAATGTTGGCCGCTGAGCTTGCTCACGTTCTTCTTTCTCTTGGTATGATTATCTTTGCTATAAGAGAGCTAGGACCTTAGAAAACCAAATGATGATTATTCAGTTCTAACAACATCTTATACAAGTTTGTTGAATTTAAACACATATGAAAGTCTTTGAGCTAAATTTATCTGTAGATTCTTAAAATTAGTATTCCATTTTATTATACTTTCTTGTAATCTATGATATTCTACATATATTTAATATGAAGGTTTGTTATTTGAAACCTTAGGTGAAAGGTTGACTGATCCCGAGTGTGACGAGATAATGAAGACATGCGCTGGGCAGGAAGATGACGACGGTTTTATCAAATATGAACGTAAGTTTCTAAAATATGTAAATTGAAAATCTTTCACCTCTATTTTGGAATTATTTGTCAAGGAACAAATTATAAGAACTGTTGTAAATTTGTACAGTGTTTGTAATATAACTGTTATTTATTAACCTATTATATTTTTTTAGTATTATTATGTAATTTTATTAAAATATTTCAGCACCAAACTGCGTAAATATGTATCACTTTTTAAAGACAGCCTCTGTCTTCTTTTAGCCTCAAGCTATTTGTGAAAAGGCTAATAATCTAAATAAAAAGCTTTTGCTTGTTGACAGCTTTTCCTACGATCTTTGTGAGATTATCTTGCTATTGCGAGAAACTAATATTTAGTCAATAACTATATATACATATATATTTTTTGTAGCATTTATCAAGGCAGTTATGGGTGGACCTTTCCCGGAAGAACAGTAAAGAAAGAGCATTTAGTCTACTAAATTATTAAAAGAAATCTTCTATCGCTTTCCTGTATCATCCAGCGAAAAGTTTTGAAGAAAGTCAAAATTCTTGTGTAAATTTTTGTCATCTCATAAAGTGTAGAAGCACCTTATGCTTGTATCTGAAGAGTTACAACTGTATAGAATCAAATAATAAAATGTAGGGACTTGGTTGTTATATGAGTTTCGATGGTTTGATAGGACAAATTTTGTTCTACTGCTTCGTAATAAATATAAATTAATATATTTACTTAGTTGGTTATTTTAGTAGTTTTTCTAGAGCTTTAGTATAACAGCAGAGTTCAAAGTCGCAATCAGAAACTACTTTCAGTTGTGGAATAATATTTTGTTAGGGGATTAAACTTTACGAATATTGACGTTAGTGAACTTTATGTAAAACGGAGTTAACGGAAGATATATTTAAAGAAAACATATAGGTGGCGTTAGTTAGTTAGTTTCTTTATTTGAAGTTAAGCACAAAGCTATACAATGAGAAATCTATGCTCTGCCCATCATGGGTATCGAAACCCAGTTTCTACCGGGCCCATATGGCGTTAGAAAAACAGTGATAGCCAAAATGATAACTTGCACTTTAGAACTGTTTTAATAAATTTAATAGGATCATTATTCAATGTTATATACGAGCATAACTATAATTCCCTGAAAGTTTATTCAAAGGAATGATACCTCATATACAATTCATATTAGGCTTAAGGAGTTCGGTCCTATTAATGGTCAGTGATTTTTAAATAAAGTTGTTCATAAAAACTAGCTATTAGTGTAAAGTAATTATGATACTTTGGCATATCTTGTACCCCCTTTCCCCTCTCCCATATTCAACCCGCTATTTTATATGTCCGTAATAGAAGCTTTACCAAGAAGTATCGAAAAATAAGTCTACTTCTGTTCATCCACAAGCTATAACTAACAGATAAAATTCTCTCGTTCAAGGCTTTGGTATTTACTATCATTCTTTGTTAACACCAAAACGGACGGTTCTAAATCTTCTCCATGACGTCATTGTGCTTACTCATATATATATATATATATATATATATATATAATAGTTACAGTACCGAGTGCGGGATAAATGTGATTACAGTACTTATTGTTCAATGAAAGTCATTACGTTACTGACTGTAGGATGAATATCATTACAATAGTGACTATAGTATAAATGTGATTACGGTACTGACTATAGTATGGATGTTGTTATTCTACTGACTATTAGATAAAAGTGATTACAATACTGACTGTAGGATGAATATCATTGTATTACTGACTAAAGGACAAATGTGATTACTGTGCTGACTAAAGAAGAAACGTAATTACACTACATATTGACTGTAAAATAAAAGAGTTTGAAGGCCAAAATGGGCTGGGAAAGCGAGAGTTATTCCACATTTCAAATAAACAAGAAAGCTATGATTTGTTTCGTCTTACTTGGAATTTAGAAAAAAACTTTAACACGGTAACGAAAAAGAAACAAAAAGCTAATAAAATCACAAACCTGTGTCATTAACTTACAACGAAATCATAATCAAAGTAGTAAATAAAAACGTTCTGCTTAATTAAATTTGATCGACACTTACATCAGTAGAGTTAGGCCTAAACTAAATTATGCCTGATGAAAATTCCAGCTCTGATGAAAGCTTGCACTAAATAAATCTCCAAAAAAGGGTTGTACATTTAACTTAAATTATAACCCACGTTCCTTATAAGATTTTAAAACATTATTTGTTTTAGTTAAGTATCGCAGGATATGTTCTTTAGACTATGAACGATAGTCGAACTCAAATATAACCAATGAGTTTCTTGTAAGTACAGGTGTGGCTATTACCTCAAAAACATTAAGATGCACATTAACACGAAGTGGTCTCAAATGAAGTGAAACCACTCGAAAACCCTTTCCGGGTTTGAAATATACGTCGGAACAGAAGCAGTTGTTGAGTAAAGTTGGAGGCGTGTTCTCTTTACAGATGAATTTAAGTTATAATTTTTAGCCAGCAATCAACAACATTTTGTTTGATGGCGGAGAGAAGAACGGTATCACACTTGATGTATAACATCTACAGTGAAGCATGGTAGATAATCAGTATATGTTTGAGACCACATCTCAGTCAACGGTGTTGATGATCTTGACAAAATTGATGGCACCCTGACTACTGACAAGTAAAAATTTCTTCAAAAACAAGACTCATGTGGCGTGGATTCGTATTATAGGGAGACAATGATTATAAGTATATATAGCAAATGTGATGCAACGATATCCTGACAGTAAAGAGGCCAATGAAATGTTAACAATTTCTCGTTGTAAATATTCTTGAGGATCTATGGGATTCTGTGAAACTTAGAAGGTTAAAAGGCGATCAAACAACTTTGCTGAATTACGGAGAGCAGTGCAGTACATATGGAACAATATTGTGCAGTGGTACACTGGTAAACTACATGAAAACAAGGTGCAATAGTCTGTGTAAAGCAAAAGGTTCACACATAAAATACCAGTTCGTTATTCAATGTATTCACTTTGTTGCGATAATGTGTCGAATACCACTAATCAATGCATTTTGTAGTTGCCATTACTCGTTTTTTTTTTGTTGCTATGATTCCTGTATGTACCCATAACTGTTTCTATTACTGTAAATGCTTGTGAATAATTGTTTTGAAATACATGAAAGTTTCAAAATTTGTCTATCATCTTATGAAAAGTTATTACTTTTTTTTATCTGTTACTCTGTGGCAGATGGCGCTATGAGCAACGAAGCTATTTTTCAAGCTCTTGTCAAAAACTTCAGTTCCCCAGTGTTTCAACGATAAATTTATTGTCGTACAACGCTAAAATCCAAGGTTCAATTCCCGTGGTGGAAATAACTCACATAGCGTATTGGTTAGCTTTTTGCTAAAACAAAATGACAAAAACCTTAAATTATTTACGTTCATAATGACCCTGACTACCATCTAACCTTTGCTTCCTTCTTGATTGTCATTAAATATTATATTGGTTTAGATATGCTGTCGTTTCAATCACCTATATGTTCAAACATTACAAAAAAAAACTGTAATTGTTATTCAATATTTCAGAAGTCTATGTCTCAGTGATTCATCTCAAAATTTATGTATGAAGCTTACTCCTTTAATTCTTTCTTTATTACAGTTAGCTAATCCTAAATTTGCACCTATCAAGGCAAAAGCTGAGTCCCCTTTTCCAGCATGTTTATAGACCCGTGAATAACTTCTCGCTGTATCGTTATACTTAGCTCACTCATTGGCTAACAGAGAGAGGACTCGCTGTTAGCGGTGTGGTTTCTGAACGGAATCACGGTCAGTTGTTTCTCGAGAATTGAATTGAAATTTTCTATTATTTTGCCAAGCGAAAACAATTACATTTTTGTGATCAGAAGAAAAATTGACAAAAATATGTAAACATGATAAAAGGTAATTCGTTAACTGAAAAGTAAGAAAGTTAAAAACAGTTTTTAACTTAAGGCTCCACAGGCAATAACTTTTGATAGCCATTGATCATTGACAAATTTAGAGTATTTGTACTTCTATATTGAATTTTGTTGGTTAGTTTAGGCAGGAAACGGTGCCTGAAAGAATTTTGAACATTGCTGAATGATGGTTAAACAGTACCTACAGTTTCTGTGACTTAATGCTATGGAAGGAAGCGTAACTAGATACTAAAAAATTCGGGGCTCCGGGCTATAGCTACTGGAAGTTTTGGCATTTCAGCATGATATCTATCATGGTTTTCTATACTGATTTTTGAAGACACCAACTGGGGATTGTGGGCACTGTCAAGTAGAATCGGGGCATTGTACCAGTGCCTATCGACGCTTCTGGAAGGTAGTAGTGAATAGGAGTGGTTCTCTCGTTACATATCTATATCTTACCCAAAGTAACCAAATATCATGTGATTCCTTTTAAACTTCTGTCCCGTGGTCACTATGGTGCGTGATATCGTTATGGTGTTACGGCCGTTTGAAGCGAGTGACAATTTCTTTGTTTGTTGTTAGACCAGTTGAACAAAATGGGAGTTTAACATCGACAGCTTGAAAACAGACAGCTGTTGTGAGGAGAGAATTTAAATATTCTTGTCATTAAAAGAAAAGAAATTTCCTTTGTTTTATGTAGTGGTTCAAGTGTATTGTTAATTCTCTCTTGGATTTTAAGGCACCACACATGGTCCATTTTACCTAGTTTAAATAAACCTGTGTGTGATAATAGAAAACTACAAAGAGAACATTCAACACTCTAGTTGTACCTAGTCCTTTCAGATCACAGACTGTCAGAATACCCCACCTGCTACTGTAGTCTGACATATTGCTTCTCTACGTTATTGGCTTGTTAGATATTTTTTAATTATCAGATTTTGCCTATGCCAAAAGCCACTCCTAATCCCAGGCCCAAGGCAACTACCTTTGCCCATTTGATGCGTGATGAAGCTCAAGCATTAGAATGTTCACGAGATTAAATTATAAGGTAATGAGTCGCAAAAACAAGTTTCGTATAGACTGAGTCGAATGTATCATAGAAGTTAAAATAGATGTAATTATATTGTGTTACATCACAAAAATCCTTAGGGAAAGGAAACCACGATACAGAGAATAAGGACACTGTATTTCGACATTCGTCACGTCATATAAATAAATACATAAAAACAACGAGATTGAAGTTATCTTGATTTACAGAATGTATACTCATTCCTTGATATATGTCTCAACTTAACTGTTCTTTCTCGTTTTTCAAGCAATGTGTATTCTTTTATTTTAGTGTTTATAATAAACAATGTTATATAGGCCGAAGTTATTTGGTTTTAGAATAAAGCTAATGAGAGATTTGTGTTTCACTAATGAGGATATATTTCGTTAGTAAAATTGTTATTAAAATATCGATATTGTGGTTACCTGTATTCTAAACATCACGTGCTCTGTTTGTTTCGGATATCTGCGCAAAGCTACGCTAATTTCAAGCTAATAGGCATATGTAAGGCAGTTTGTCAACAGCACACACACACAGCTTGGGCTACTCTAATTGAACAATGGGATTTGATCGTCTCTCATATAACACACTCACATCCCCAAAGTGCGAACGTGATTTTGTGGCAACAGGACGCAAACCCTTAAACCTCGAATTCACACTGGGTCCGCCTGCTGCCTAGGAGTTTCAACATTATTATTTTACTCTCGAGGCTCAAAGAGCATTATGTAGGTGTTTTGTAGCATGTTTGTACTCTTGAAAATTTACTCATTAAAGTTGGGGTTGGAGAAGAAGATACATTTGAAATTCAACTCCTTAATAATCAAATTATACGTAATGTATGGCTTTATTTATTTTTTATTTTCACAATTTATATTCTATAAAATAAATGTATTCCAATTTAAGAAACCGGAAAAAGACATTAAGTTTTACCCCACTTTCTTCTCCTTTCTTCTTTCGGCCAAAAAACAAATAACCTGCAGGACACACTGTGATAATTTTCCACCTTCTGTAGCTTGGAATTTGTTAATCCAAACTATCACATACTTTCTGTGGATGTGCTCTACTTGACTTTTACTTTACATATCAAGGCAATCCATAAAGAAATACTTGAAATATAACATCTCCAATTTTGAATGAGTTTCTTCCTTTTTTTTTCTTCGCACCAAACATACGGAAACTTTATTTGGTAGAAAACGTACTTGACTTTTATTGTTTTTTATTCAAATTTGGTAAACTGATAGATTTTTACAACCTAGGAGTCTTATTTGGTGTAAATATAAGCTACATGTGCAAAGTTATTCAACAAAAAAACCGCTCAAATTTAACGAAACTTTTTGCGCACGCCTACGCAAAACGTCACGTGAGCTATCGGTTTAACATCTTTGCTACAGCTTCACTTAATTGTAAAAGTGGACCGTTTTTAGTTTTTAGTCCTTCGGATTAAAGACGGCTTGTTTAGAGCAGCAAAAGTATAAGGTGAAAGGACTTACAGATATATAAGTATTGGTTAGGCCAAGCAAACTAGGTTAGCAGTTTATAGCTCAAGTTTTCAAAAGAATCGTACGGGTGGGCGGTTATTATTCATTGCCAACTTTCAGCAGATATTTACTAAATGTTATGAAATTCTTCTAATTAAAGAGCGTTTAGCATCACGTGATATTAGTTTAAGCAATTAGCATAAATAATAATGCTTGATACGACTGTACCGATTGAATGGGAGTGATGACAAGAAACTGTTAATCTAAATTCCATAGCGTTACTATAAAAGAAGTTACTGATTTAGAGATGAAGAACTACCAGCATATATTTTAAAGAATCTGGTTGGTTCTGTAAAGTAAATGTCTGAATAATAGGGTTGCAATCTTAAACTAATTTTGGTTACTATCGAGTGTCACTTTCTTATTTGGTGTGGTTTGTTGGTACGTATTAAGAAAAAGTCATGATTTCTAATCAAAAACACATTAACTTTTCGATTGTGGTAACTCAAGGATTCCCTGTAAAACAGAGAAGTTCGGGTCCGCAAGAACAGGAGGTTAACGGATGTCGTATGCGGATGTGTTTCTCGACAGTTGCAATGGAGCTACCACAAAGAATGAGACAAAACACTGGGAACAAATATTTAATGAATATCTGCAAAGTTCACGATGTAAACAACAATGCACTACCATACAATAGAAGACAAGTGACGATGTGTTTGTATGTGCAAGTAAAACAAAAAGATGCTTTAATAGCAAGGGTGATGAAGACTTTATTAAACAATATGATCTTGCCAGGTCATGCTCTTCCTCCTATATCTTAGGTTAGAATATAAAGGAGAATCAATGAAAGAGAGTATCCCCAAGTTAAAATATAACACAATAAATGTAATCCTGGCTTTAGCTTCTGTGAACACCGCAACGATAATGATCCATACTTTAAATTAAAACTTATGTCCCACTGTCTTGGGGAGCAACTTATACACAATTCACTCACTGGTAAACTTGAACAACTACTTAATTAAATTACAGGCAAAATCCAAATAGTTTCCACGCAAATTAAAATGAAAGTTAATCCTAAAGTTACAAGAGAACATGGGAATTTTTGGGGAGTAAAACAACTGAAAGCAAGAAATTTAATAGTTTTCACATAGAAGGTAAAGTTACAGAAATACTACGAAAACACACTTTAAGTCCAAATGAAACCAGTTTTGCTATTCTACATAAATCCCTTTAAAATTTATATTGGTGAAAATCGGATAAATTCTCCTGAAAATCTGCTTCAAATCTGTGAAATATGCTCTTTCAATGCTTCAAATATGGCTATAAATTATCGAGTGTTTGACACAAGAAAAGTAGTGATTGGTGCCTGTTAGATCAGTTGGCTAATAAGCACTGAAGACCATGGAAGAGCCAATTCATAACTACTGCTTGATTTTCCAAAAAGAATAACTCTGGCAAGAGAATCAGACAAGAAGGCTTCTAATCTCCACTTGACTCTATTATCCGCTTTGATTAGCTAATAATTAATTACTAGAGCTTATAGCTAATGTACCTGTCCAGATTTTAATTAACTTTATTAGATCTTAACTTTATGCACCCTCTAACACCTAAATTAGAATTTCAAAAACAGAGCTTACAGTGCAGCTTCCTTTCTATGTTAGTGAATGTGTTTCTGAAAGATACCAGTGAGGCTTTTGTTTTTTTGATGTCCACTAGTGTCGGTTTCTCTCGATACCGAAATGAGAAAGAGCGAATGCGTTCCTGGCAATCATATTTCAGGCTTTTACTGGAGTCCACTATTGACGAGCTCTCTCGCTATGAAAAAGGGAAATTCGTGTCTTACGAGATGCGGTATCCACTCTCTGAGTGAATGCATTCCTCACACTTACAGAACGGGTTTTTGTTTTACTGAAGTTCATTACTAATGGGCTCTATCAATATGGAAAAGGGGCACTCGTGTCTCATATGATAGATTACCAACTCTTGGAGTGATTTTGTTCCTGACATTCATTTGTGAAGCTTTTATTTTTCTCAAGTCCATACTTGTGGGTCTATTAAGATCGAAACAGTGAACTCGTGTTTTATTTCAACTGTTAGGAGTTCTTTTTAGATAGAAATGGGGAACTGTGAAGCTACCTAACCTCGCATCCGTGTTTCCACATGGAGTCAGTTCCCAGTATGTATTTTTGTTCGATGCCAGTTACCGACACATTATGTGGTATATAGAAGCTTTTATACAATAAGGTTAACTTCTAGTTTTGCTCTTGGTGGAAATACCTATTTGCTGTATTATTTTATCATCTTTCTTTAGCTCTAGAGGTAATTTCCCACAGTTCTTACCATATCAGGTTGAAGTACTGTAGCTGTAGAAACAGTGTGATGAACTTATTGCAAAGTTTAAACTCACATACTACTAAATTGTTTTTTAAATAATGAAATTCTTATCTATTTTGGAGCAGATGGAACATTCTCAGCAAGAGATACCACTTCGTGAAGTCATTTCGAAAGCTGAAGTTTCCTCAATTTTGTATTTTATTCTCACGAAAATAATCCAACTTCTGACAACACTGTTGTAGTGTTGTTTTTTCATTGGGATTAGTCTTTAAAATTATTTGATGAAAATAAGGCCAAGTCCAATGCAAGTAATGATAGCAAATTAATTTATTTCTTCCTTAATGTTTCTACAGTCTACCGTCACTTATATACTGTTATAACTTGCAGTCCTTAGGTTTCAAATAACTTTTCAACGGAAATACCTCGTTAATGGTATTACGACTAATCTACAAGTAAACTTTACTTGTACATTTTCGAGGATAATCGATTGAGTAACTGAATATACGCGATAATTAACACTGATCTAAATACATTTTCCTGAAAGACTGGTAATCTAGCAACTTAAAACCAACCGAGTCGCTACGTGATAACTTGTGTTTATAACTGATATGTCCATCTATTAGGTCGTCAAGAAATTAATGTCGCGTTTTGGAAAACTTTCATTACCCCCCCCCCCAAAAAAAACGTACATCACGTATAATAGTGAAACGAACCACCTAAACGTCACGTTAGTGTAGCCTTTATAATGTGTAAAGTTTAGTATACTCTAATCCCTTATAGTCATGGCACACGACAAGACACACATTCGGTATGTAATGGTGTTTGAATACAATAAGGGGAAACAACGCCACTTTGGCCACAAAGAATATCAAAGTAGTTTATGGAGATGTTTTGAACGTTCGTAAGTGTTAACAATGGTTCAGCAAATTTCGTACAGATGTACTTTAGACCTTAAAAACATTGATGGCGAGGGGGCCGACATGTTGGAATTGATACTGATGCTCTGAAGA
>NW_013666119.1:480107-483349 GCF_000517525.1 Limulus polyphemus
AGTCTAACCGAAGGCAACACATTCGTGAAATGGCCCTGAAATTGCATGTCTCTCATTAAACAATACGTAAGCATCTAAGGAATATGGGAAAACTGCACAAAGAAGGTGTTTGGGTGCCTCACGAATTCAATGTGTGAACGTTGCTTCGCCTCTTCTGGCGCGTGAACCATTTTTTGGACAAAATGGTTACCGGTGATGAAAAATAGATTCTCTATGCGAATATTAAACGCCAAAAACAATGGCTCAATCCTAGACAAAAACCCCTTCTTACCCCCAAACCTGGATTCCATCTACAGTAAGTGGTGCTTTGCATTTGGTGGGACATTAAAAGAGTAATTCATTTCGAACTCCTCAATCCACAGCGAAATGTCAATGCAGAGATCTATAATCAGCAACTGGAACGTTTAAATCAAGCCCTTCATCAGAAATGCCCTTCACTCGTGAATTAGAAAAATGTTCTTCTTCTCCACGGCAATGCACGTCCACATGTGGCACGTTTGACGCAATACAAAATTATGGGAAGTTCTTCCCCACTCAGCATTTTCTCCAGATATGGCACCGTCATATTACCATCTTTTTCGTTCGCTGCAACACCATCTTAATGGGAAAACGTATGCATATGTGGAATGTGTTAAAATGGACATCAACATGTTTTTTGTTTCAAAGCCAAGTGATTTATTTAATCAGAGCATTAAAAACCTGATTGTAAGATGGAAAAGCATCATCGATAAGAATGGAGATTATTTTATTTAATAAATGTTTTGTTTTGATATTTAAGTTGTTTGGGTTTTTTCATCTAAAAAAAGCGACATTAATTTCTTGACGACCTAATACTTAGTCGAATTTATAAGATCTTAAACTTTTGCGCTTTCTAGCAAACATCTAGATTAAAAATTGAAAACATAGCTTAGAATAACAATATAGAAATTACAAAAATAAATGTATAACTAACGGTTGTACATACTTTAAAAATATTTTTTAAAATAAACAATGTATTACTGTCATATTTTTTACAGTAAACATTTTATTACTGTTTACAGGTATGAGTTATGTTACTTAATTCTGTAAATATGCAGCATTACACATGATTCGCAATGTATGACTTACAATTTATAACACCAACCATAAACTATTTTTGAGTGCTCAAAATTATAGGACGTATTACATTAGTAAAAGTGGTTGGGTTTATACTTTATATGAAATATTTAGCACTAATTTCTTTACTGCGTATTATTCATGATATTGTTTTTATATGTTTATCATTTGCTAACTTTTTCATGATTCTAATACTAGTTGTAATACTATGTTATGATCATACTCAGAAAAACAATAACTGATACGTTCCAAGACAAATTCTCTGGTTAGAATATCCAGTACAACATTTTATCAGAAAACAACAAAAAATGTTAGTCCCGAGTGACTTTTGGTAAAAAAAAACAAGGGCAAAACTTTAAAGTGGCCCATAATAAGTATCTGAATACTAACGTAGCTACACTTAACTCATGCTATTTTTATATTTTTTGAACGTCAATAGGACTATATTGAAATGTTGGGCTCGTTATGAAAGTTGCACATGCTCTGTAATAGAATAACTAAACAGCTCGCGACTTCCGCCTCTTAAGCAATCTGGAAGATTTTGGCTGCTATTCAGCATTACGTTGTATCTTAAGAATGCTGGTATAAGCATAAGCGGATTAACGCAATGGCTCACAGGGTCCGTGCCAAGACCCCAGCCAAATTGCGGGCACCTGGTAAGAACTGACCATTTAAAATGTATGATACACATTCTCATGGTTTGTGTGTTTATATATTTTTTCATATTAATTTATATACTCTATATTAATTATTATCAAACATGCAAACACATCAGACACATATGAGCGCAACCTATGTGTTTTTAATCGTTCATATTTTCCCATAAACAATTATTACTTTTGTATGACAGAAAACTAAGCATTTTTTAAACCGTAGTTTATTGTGATGTGACTTGTTGTAACAATAATACCGTGTAAATATTAAATAGTATACTAGTTTATTTTAATATGCACTTTACTACAAGTTTCTGATATGAAGTGGCGTTTGTGTAGTGGGCCTCCATTGTTCACAGTGTCAAGGGCCTCAATAATTTGTTAACTCGTCTCTGGATATAAGAAAAGAATTTCGTTCGCCAAATTTTTCTTGAATGCAGTTTTTAAAGACGTAAACGTTTTTTTTTCAATACATTAATACAAAATATAAAATAATAATAAGCCTTATGGTCTAACCTAAATGTATGAAATCAAGGCATATAATAAAGTAATAACAATATATACGGAGACAATCTAAAAAGACGTTTGAGATAATATTCAGAAGCTTAAGAAGTTGTGGCTTACCACCACAAATTAGGTATTTTTTTTTCAGATCATTATTTTTTATCATTTGATTAATGGCTGTACGTTAAATATCTTGTGAAATATCTGTTTTTAATCAAAGGGTCTAGCAATGCATTTTACGTTATGTACAATTAAACTGTATTTGCGTAATCTAAAACGAAATAAAAACACTTCGATTTTATTTATGGATCACAAACAACTTTTACTTGAATATTTCAAGGACTGGAAGTTATCTTAGGGTGCATGAGTACAAAGTTACGTTTAATTTAGGCATACCTACTATATTCTGCTTTACTTAATTCTAAGTATGCATTAATTTAGTACAACTTTATTTTTATTTTTTATTTTAGCGTTTCGGGCCCAATGTGCCGATCGTAATTAGCAGTAATGTGACGTGAACCATGAAACGTCATGAAATATACGTATCTATAATTTCATTATGAGCACACTAAATGTTTGAGAATACAAAAATAAATAAACGCCATCTGTTTACAAATGTATGAGTAGTTCTAGACTTCCATTTATTGATCATATTTTTGGCACATCTCCAGAGTCTTACGTCCTGTTGCAATGAGCTAGAATAGACAGCCATTTATCGTTGCGCGTGTTCTGTCTCATGCGTTCAGGTTACATCTTTTCTATTTCTGGAACACTCTGTGGTTTTACCTTTTATTTAATACTTAAACTTCCAAAACATAAATAAAATTAATGGATTTCTATAAGTTTGGGAAGAAACCCAATACTATCAAATATAATGTTACGTCTCCGTTTGTTAATTAACTTTCCGTAACTTCGTTCCGACGAAACTTTAGCGACACAAGTCCTTACTTAATAAAACTGGTTTATTCTTTCTGAATATAACTTCCCGAT
>NW_013666119.1:483704-492913 GCF_000517525.1 Limulus polyphemus
AAATTGTTTTTGTTAAAACACGCCCACTCTTCAAGTTAAGAAAATAACTTAAAAGTGTACATTTTTTTTCAATCTTATGAATCAGTTTTTCCGAAATATAGTAGTAATTAGATAAACATCAAATATTAGAGTTTTGTTTTCTCTTATAATAACATACAATGTTACAAAATACATTCCCCTCAGCATTTCCTCTCTTTCATTATTGAATCATCTTTCAATAGCCTGGCATGACCAGGTGGTTAGGGCGCTCGGCTCGCAATCTGAGGGTCGTGGGTTCGAATCCCCGTCCCACCAAACATGCTCGCCCTTTCAGCCATGGGGACGTTATAATGTGACGGTGAATCCTACTATTCGTTAGTAAAAGAATAGCACAAGAGTTGGCGGTGGGTGGTGATGACTAGCTGCCTTCCCTCTAGTCTTACACTGCTAAATTAGGTACGGCTAGCCCAGATAGCCCTCGTGTAGCTTTGCGCGAAATTCAAAACAAACAAACAAAACAAGTCATCTTTCAATACATGTCCCAATACTGTATCTCGATGCTGCTTAACAGTTTGAAATTTCACTGCTTCATTCGTACCAGTAGATTTATTAACAAAATTGAAAAAGAAAGAAGATCAAACCTATAAATCATAACAATCATATTACCTAAGGACAAGGGTCAGAGGTCATAAGACGTCAAAGATGAAATGTGTTTAGTCTTTCACCAAATGAACACATTAAACCTAAAAGCTTTTAATTCTATTGTAGTACTTTTTAGTTAAAAAAACGGCAGTATTTTTAATGTAAATTAATTTACTTATTTAATCTAGAATATTAATAGCGCAAGTTTTATTGAACATCTTTTGGGATGGGGTATTCCAGCTTGCCAAAGTTTTGTGACATATAGGAAGCTACCAACATTGTTCTTGTGCTCATTCAGTCCATGCCAAATAGATAATTGCACTTTCTTAAACTTCAAACAAAATAAAGTTTTAGTAGAAGAATAATTTGATATTCTTGAAAATAATTCATAACTAGCACTCAAGTTAGATAATTTACCATATTTCTGATTTTGAATTGTTTTATCTTATTCGTCACTTTTCATGAATGAGAAACTTAAAACAAAAAATAGGGAAGAGTCGTGAATGAATTGTTTCTTGTTGGATTGATATCAACAGTTTTGGAGCTTCCCCTCTGCATTTCTTTTTGGCAACTTTTCTGAACACAAATATTTCTTTATATAGAAAGGCACTATATATGTTTTACTTTGCTTAGAAATTAAAAGAATAAGCTGGAAATATTATAGTTTGTTACAATTTAGATTCTTTAACCTTACCTAGATTTGCATGGTTTGCTTGAAAATATATTAAATTATTTTTAAGTTGTTTATGGTAGTTTTAACGACGACGTAATGTATAAATTATTAGGGCGTACAAGTTTATATAAATATTAATTAGTCCAGCTTTTATTTGTTTTTATTTTGTGTAGCTTCACGCTCGTTTAGACAGGGTTATTGGCCGTCATTGTCCTAATAACACAACTACATATATAGACTCGTGTAAAGAGTGTAGTAGTTCTATTGTATATGTATATCAGCGTTTCTCAAACTGGAGTCCACAAGTTTGTCCGAAATTTCATACATATATTTAAAAAGTATGAGTTATGGGATAAACATAATTATTTGTAAAATTAAGTTTATATATCACTAAATTATGTGATTTGAGGATACAGCTTCTCATGTACATGGAATCTTTTTTTTGTTTTGTTTCAAAGCAAAAAAAAAAACATTAATGGATATGGGAGCCCGCCAAAAAATGTTTGATTAAAAGGGGTCCTCGGGTTACTAAAGTTTGAGAACCGTATATATATATATTATTTATTCATTAATTCTGCACGAAAATATTTACAAATGACCAAAAACCTATAACATGAAAGATTGCAATTTTATTTACCTTTAAGATTAATTTGAACAACATGAATAAACTTTAAAGAGAATTTGTTTTTATTATTAAATATTTTACATATATTATAATGTAAAGCGATAAAAACAGTAATAATACATCAGCAAAAAAGGGCTAAATGATTTAATGACTTATGAATTATTATGCTGATATATTGTTAATGTGTTTTTAAACGAATTTGCAAAAAGCACTATTGTTTCTTTAGCTAAGAGATATACGAAACCTTAGTTTGAAGTTTTCATTAAATGCGATGGAATGAATACAAAGGTTTATTGAATGGCTGAACTACAGTAGCCTTATAATTATTTTCAGGTACCTCTAGGAGTAATAATATTAGATACAGGAGGTGATGCTGTGATTTGAAGAATTAAAACATGATGATTTCAAATACGTTCTTTACTCAAAGGTCTCCTACAGAACTGAACCAAGAAAGCGTGCTTGGATTTAACAGGTAGACTCGTTTTCTTTGTCCAGTCCACAATGTAACCTAGTGTCTCTTGTTCTTTCACAGTAGTCACTGGTAGTAAAAGACAGAAATTATCCATTTGGCCAGCAAAGGTTTTGGCAATTGATGATACTTTCAACACGGATGCTCTAAGTCGCTGCAACATCCCCTCGAGCAGAATAAACATAATTTACTATAGAGAACAAGAAACGAAGCTGCTAGAACAAGCCAGATTTCAACAGTTTTCTGTATCATGCATTTGTGATACAACTGCACAGAATCTAGTTAAATGAAAGAATTTGAAAAATCCCATATCACTAAAAACAGGTAGGAAACATATGATATACCTGCAGTATCACACTTTTTCTCATAAGGCTTATCCACAAGCCAACAATTAAAATTAACTTTAAAACCAACAGCCTTTAAAACACAACCCTTTATAAAAGAATTTGAACTAAAGTACAAGAAACAACATTTAACAACTGTCTAAAAACATCTTAAATTATAATAAAGCCCTTTAAGTTTAATGAACTTAATATGAAATAACATTTAATCATAATAAAAGAAAGAAAACCTATTGTTTGTGGTTGATAACCACCCATAATAATACATAATAAAGGAATAAAAAACAACAACTTTTAATCATATCTTAATATCAAATACTTCTTTGAAAAAAAGAAACCTTTGATGAATCAAATTGTAGATATATTTATCAGATAGAAATAATACATAATGAAGTAGGTAACTTACAAGTCTTAACTAACAGGGCCCAGCATGGCCAGGTGGTTAGGGGACTCGACTAGGAATCTGTGGGTTACTGGTTCGAATCCTCGTCACACCAAACATGCTCGCCCTTTCAGCCGTGAGGGTGTTATAATGTGACGGTCAATCTCACTATTCGTTGGTAAAAGAGTAGCCCAAGAACTGGCGGTGGGTGGTGATGACTAGCTGCCTTCCCTCTAGTCTTACACTATTAAATTAGGGATCGCTAGCGCAGATAGCCCTCATGACCTAAGTTTATAAGCAGCTCAACAGCTGTTGTCTATGCCATCCAAAGAGGTCAAGATCAAGAAATGAAGGGCCCAGTAACATGTTCCATTTTAGGGTGTGGCACCATCATGAGAAGGAGACAACAGATGTTCCCACATCTTTGACTACATCCCAAGTCCCGAAAAATAGCTTAGCTTTCTGGTGCCAGGGTCAGTCCCAGGGGTATTCAAATCTCTGAAAGATAATGTGTGTGTTTGTGTGACTGTTTATTAATATTTAACATTCAGAGATGTGAAAGGTTTTTTCAATTTTTATACTCATAATGTCTCATACTTACATGTATCTATCGTTATATTACATGTTTATTGTTAAAAGATCACTTATTGTATTTCATTGTTAAATGTTTTTTATTTGTTTGGGTGTTGATATTGTATTATGTATCATGTTTCATTTTAAAGTTACACATTATATTGTATGTTTTTTTCAATTATCAGTAAAATTGGAAGGCTACCTTTCCTTAAGTGTTCTGTATTGTTAAACATTTTTATTATTATATGCATTTCAGTACATGGATTTCTACTCTTAAATAATAAGGATATTCTTATAAAAACACTATTCTTAGTGGGTAATTTCAGAAGTTAAAGAACTTAAACTTTTTTCTTTATTTGTATCTTACTTTAAATCGTAATTGATTTGTTCTAATCTATTTTATTTAAAAAAGGTAATTGAAGGGCTTAATCCGTGTATGATTTCACTTTAAATTTATGTTAAATGGTTTCATATTGTAATTTAGTTGTGCCATCTGTGTGGTACGTATGTGTTGTTAGGAATAAAAGGGAATTAATATGCTCTTTGGCCATGGCTTGAGTTTAAAGTTTTTGTTTGTATGTTTAATGTTAATTGTCGGTTTGACACATATTTTTTAAATTTTCGTTTATCTAGTTTCTATGCAAGTTTGACATAAACAAATGATGCAGTACCATCACAAATCTATATTGATAGGGGCAGAGAATGTAATATCCTTTTATATAAAAATATTGAAATAAACCATCAGTCTCCCCTAGTATGAGAATTGTGAAGTTTGTTCTCTAGGTCTTCCCCATTTGATAATCTATTTATCACCTCTCTCTGAAGTACTGAATTTAATGTAAAGTACTTATTATAATATAGATATTACTAAGGCAAAGTGTTATTTTTATATCCTTTAATTATCTCTCTTTATTTAATCATAACCTAGAAAATCAGACCCATTTGCGCCAATCTCTCACATCCTTTCTTTCACAAATGCTAATAATTCTCTTTGACATTTTAGATTATATCATTTATAACCAATAGAAAAGCAAAGTTTCAATCTATGGAATAGTGTATAATGCTACATAGTTTTAAATACAGAGTACTGTCCATTTCATCTTCAGTTCCAAAGAGTATCTCACAGTGTTCAGACTGAATTATTTTAAACCCCTCTTGTACAAGTTAGAAAGCCAATTAAATTATAATAGTTAAAGGACATTGTTTGTTTTGTGCATGTTATTATTTTGTGTTTTAGGTGTTATGTTGAATAAATAAAAAATATTTAGCTTATTAAATCATTATAAAAAGTAGGCTTATATTTCCTTGTAACCAACAAAAAACAACAAGAAAAAACTTGTTTTTCATGTATTTTTCTTATTAATTGCTATAAAAGTAACTAAAATGTGAAAATTAGAAATGTATTAGGTTAGATTATGTAAGATAATAAACAAAAATAATCCGCGAGATATGTTCGTGAGTAGCTTGTGTCATTTGATGCAGTAACGTGAGCTATGTGTTTCTGAGTGATTTGTAAATTAAATAGTCGGATTATTAGTTAGACACATTCAAAGGGCAATAAAACAACAAAATTAAGTAGGAAAAAAATGTAGACTGTTACCAGACGTAAGCTACTTAGGATAAACAATTGTAGTTTTCTGTTACGATATGCAGTCACTCTAGAAAGAAAATGGTAATTTAGATTTATTTCGTATTATTTTTTATAGTAGCCACAAGATCAATAAAATCTAATGAATCCATATGTAGTTAGGGTAGAGAAAATAACATATAAAATATAAAGTTTTACGGAAAAAATTTGATAATTTTAATTTTGAAATTTTCAGATGAAGAAAACACGAAAGCCCATCTGCATTGAAGCTCCCAATACTTGGAATCCATATATTCACAAACAACTTTTAGTAAAAATATTCAATGAAAAAATCTGATTTTTTTTGTGTACAGAAGACTTGTAATGTTTCTTGAAAGTTAGCCATAAAAGTGCTTATGTAGATTTCATTAAAGACTGGACACAAGATCTATATCTATAGACTGGTGCCACCATAGCAGAGAGAAAGCTACGAGAAACGTTTATATAGTCGGAACTTTGATGTTAGGAAGATGACGAGAGATACAAGCAAACAGCCTGCTGATTTACCGTCTTCGACTATAACCAATTATTGAAATATTTTTGAATTTGGTTCCGAGAATCATGACAAGGTTGCAAAATTCATCCAGTTAAGTGTCAGATCTACTTGTGGGTTAGATGTGTACACAATATGTAAAGTTGTAAGGATACCAAAAGATTTAGGATAAGAGCCCCTGTTTGGGGCTAGAATGTCAGTTTCTCCCCAGTGCTGAAGAAGTTCCACTGACGCCGTTGAAAGATACCAAAGATGATAAAGGTTCAGAACACTGCTTCAACCTTGATGTACGTAACAATTGATATCTTTCTTAGAATCAAATAACATAGTTAAGATTGAATGTACCGTGTTTAATAATAAGTTATGTCTGAACAGATCTCTTTCAATGTATTAATTGATAACTTACTGGCAGTGTTAAGTAACTTAATGACATTATGGAAAGATAAATCAAAGAACAGTTACTGGTGCAAATTGATGAATTTAATAGTTTTGATAATAACGTGTGCCAAGGTATTTTCGGTAATTTAGTTGTAGCTGAGTATTTTAATATATTGCATTAAAGTTTTATTGTATCTTGAACCTCAGACTCCGAGTCGATTCTTTATTCTAACTGTAAACTTCCTCGAATTAGAGACTTGTGTACTCCACTCGCGACTGTATACTAGATTTAATATTCATATAGCCACCTGTTACAAACTAAATAATATTTCTTACCCTAAACAGCCTTGTATATCCAACAAGAACAAAGCTCCCAAGGTGACACTGTCAACTGAACAAAGAAACCAAACTTGCCTGTTGAATCCAAGGACACTTTATTAGTTCAGTTTTACCTGTTTTATGCTTTTTGTTTATTTCATAATAAAAATTTTATTTGTTTTTAATAAAATTGTCCAAACTCGTTATTTTGCAAACTCAGTTTTGTTATCCGATTTAGAATTACTCTTCTTATTTCTGGGCAAATCTTCTGTTAATAGTGGGTCTAACTATCTGAAACTTTTTGGAAAATCAGTTTTTACTTGAAAATACCATTTCTATATATATTTAAATATGAGTTCACGGCTATATAGGCAGTGAGTTGAATATTTGGGACATTGCACTGATAGGAGCTTAAGACGATGGTGGATCAAAAATTTATAATTGTTTCTTGTTCTCTAGTATTAAAAAAGGGCAATAATTCAATGCCGATTTTATTTTTAAAAAAGTCTCATTTCCCATTATTATTATCATAAGCGTTCAAGTGTATGTATCCCATTTACACAACATTATATGTACCTCTAAAAAAAGCGATGCTTGAAGGAAATTACTTCTCATGGCCTTTTCTTCCCTACCAACAACATTTACAAAACCTCTCGCCAGATGACGTCACTTTCCTTGTACATTTGTTAGATGCAACTGGGTGAGATAGATAAAGTGTGCCTACTCAGTGCTTTCACTGTTTTATACTTTTACAGATTACAAAGAAATGAGGCACATGAAATGAACATCTTAGTTACAGAAACTAAGTATATGACGTCGTAAAAGTCAGTAATGTAAACCGAGTTTGCAACAACCAAAACATTATAAGATATATATGTTGTGTAGGTAAAGATTCTCGAAATTTCGTTTCCTGGTAAGTTTACGGCCTTAACAACACTAATTAACTTTGATTTTAGAAAATATACAGGGCAGGACATCTAGTTTAGAAAATCTTTTGACCATTAGTGTTACCTAAAACAGATAACACTTTCGTTTGTCATTGAACTTAAAAGTCAGTAAACATAGTTCTTTCACTTTATATAGTGATACAAAACACTAAATGTGTATTCACGATACTCTATTTCTCAATATTTGACGGGACATTTCACTTAGTCTACAATTATTGCATATTGTGCCTAACATACGGCAAATAATCAAAAGTTCAGACTGTGTCAGTCCACTTAGAATACTTTTTCAAAACGAAAGATCAATTAAATTCTACTTTTAATATCTACATAGACATCAACATGTAAAATATATGAGATTTCATTATACAAAGGATGGTAACAGAGTTAGTTGTTTTAGGGTAGCGTTGATAATTTCGGTCACAAGTTCAGTCTAGAACGAACAGTCTAATTTTTATTTTTACATATTAACGAACTTCTGATCACGTGTTATAATTGTTCATTGATGTTTCAGTGTAAAATCACAAACTCTAAATAAGACAGTTGTCACACATACTGAAACATTTATTCACAAAACTAAGGAAAAATCTCAGACTTAGTATCACACATACTGAAACAACTGTTAACTGAACTTCAAGATATACTAACATACTATTTACGAAATAATCTTAGTTGATAAAATATTGACTTATATATATGCCTAGGTTAGTCTTTTATGATAAATTATACTTCATGAATATAAACTTTTAATGATATGTGCAATCATACGTTTCTCGGGATGTGATGGTCCTGAAAAGGGCCTTTAAATTTCATATATTTAAACAAAATTGTTTCCTTCAGAAGAAGAATAGCTTTCTTCTTCACTACTTTTAGTACAAATCCTCATTTGAAACATATTATGTTTATTTTATGTAACCAATGGCCCAGCGAAGTTGTAATTGGGGAATATTTAAATGTTCAATCATATGACTATGTAAATGAAACAAATCTCTATAAACAAAACATATGGGACACTAACCAAAATTATTTGTACGGAAATGATGATCAAATGACTTGGAAAATATTCACCACAAAGTATGGGTATGTTTTTATACACATATATAATCAAGATAAAAGAATCTCTGTAATAAGTGATGCCAAAGGGTAAAACATTGTGACTAAATGTTTCACCTTTGTTCATTATTCACATACCCACTACTTAAGAAAAACAAGTAATGCTTTCGTCTCTACAAGTCTCACTGACTAACCAGAAATTCTATTTCCATATCTTTCAAGTTTCTTCCGATAAAAGACAAGAAAATACATATCTTTTCTTTCACATTTTTATAAAGGCTGAAAAAACCCACTAGGGGGACATTCTGAGCTTCCGATTGGTTATTCATATGATATATAGAAGTAAGTGTATACAAGGGAGAGTTTCCAAAAATGGGAAGAGGTGAGTGGGGTGCCACTGTGTTTGATTTATTACATGAGCAATATCTTATCTAAGAAATTGAGTAATGTATAGTTCTAAAATTTGAATTATAATCTACAGTTTGACACCAAAATTTTTGACATAAATTCATGAAATAGCAGTTCTATAAAATGTTGAGACGACAAACGAGATGACATGGCCTTTCACCTGTGATCCGTCTCGAAAGGGATATTAAGTCAGAAAAAGTATGATTAAATATAGAACTAATGAATTAGTGTTTTATACATGAGACATGTATGATGATCTCATCATGATTGTGGTTCCACTTCGTAGAACTATGACATTATGTCC
>NW_013666119.1:493347-505369 GCF_000517525.1 Limulus polyphemus
TAGTAACTAATGATTAGTGTTTATACATGAGACATGTATGATGATCTCATCATGATTGTGGTTCCACTTCGTAGAACTATGACATTATGTCCATCTATCATGGCGGCCTAGCAACGCGCCATCTGGTGCCACTTCTTGGACGTCATCGTCTCTGGTGACATGTCCATTTGTCATGGCGATTTAGCAATGCATCCCTAACAACGTGCTCTCTGGTGCCACTTCATGGACGTCATCCTCTCTGGTGACATCATCATTTCCACCCCTCCCCAGTTGCACAGGTGACAATTCGTAGAATTATGACGTCATCGTCTCTATCTCCCCCCATCCCCACTGCCTGAGATCGACATGGATGTGGGCCCTCCGGCGGCGTGCCTGGTAAGTGGGACCCTAACTGTCTAACAACGTTATAACATTAAATATCATAGAAATAACACAAGAGTTTCATTAAAATATATATTACACAGTTAACAAAGCAATTGAAAATGTACTATTATCGTATGCAAATCGTTCTTAGAAAGTACGATCAATTCTCCATATACGAACACTTAAACTAAAAACTATATAAAGATCAACATCAATATGAAGCTCGTTATTTATGTGAGATTAATTTAAACTTGGAAGCTACATAATTGGTTGCAATACAAAATAGATTAAGCTTGAATCAGGTAACAAAGCTCACAATATGACAAGTTGAGAAATTTGAGCTACGTCAGCTCTCACCAATCCCGTTACGTGAATCGTAAGGAATATCACCCACGAGCTCTAGAAGGCAGAAACTCTATGTTTTGTCATAAATGGGGACACATAAATATGAAGAAACACACACACACACACACAAAACTAATTTCTTCTAAAGTAGTTCAGTTTTTAAACTATTATATCAACTTCACATAAGTCACGAAACACAATTGAATAAATGTTCAATTCAAATTATTTGTTCATTCTCCTTCAATTCAGGAGCCCCCGGTGGTACAGCGGTATGTCTGCGGACTTACAACGCTAGAATCATGGTTTCGATACCCGTGGTGGGCAAAGTACAGATAGCCCATTGTGTAGCTTTCTGCTTATTTACAAAAAACAGTCAATTGAGGAACGATTCCTTGAGAAAACTCATCAATAGATAAAACATTTATCATTATATTATATATGTCCATCAGATCAATTTGTGATTATCCAAGACATATGTTCCCGATCTTATTTTCTCGCGAGCCCACTATCATCAACCAAATGTTTGGTTCTCAAAGCTCAAGGTTGATTATTTTTAAATTTTCATGTTCTACGTGACACCAAAATCCCATTGCTACATTATACAAATGATTTTTGTCATATCTTTAGTGTTCTGTTCTCAGACACTTTGAAGTGAAAATATGGTTACTATTTCAAGTAGTAATTCGTTTAATAATGAAAGTCTAGAATTACAACGTTTTGCTCCTTTGCTCGCAATTTATTTCTAAGTGCACCTACATCTTGTTCATTAATTATTCCATTTCTTAATCCAGTTTTCTCGCAGAGATTCTGCCCACATCACTGCTTTATAATGTTAGAGAAAATGAGATTATTGTAAATATGAATTGTAAAAACGTCAGCATTTTAAGGAAAATATAGAACAAAAATGTTTATTAAGTTAAAAGATAAATTACAATACAATAAATTAAACTGCAACTTATTCAGCCTGACGCAATTACAGATCAAAATCGAATTATCCTGATGAAAACTTTCGTATATAAATAGCTAAATACTAACTTCTCTCCCTAGTATTTATGGTGTATCGGTTATCATCATATTCCAGGGCATGAAGGAAAACAGAGAAAGTTACCATAAAAAATGAAACCCAATAAAACCCGAGCACTTACGGATAATGAACAAATGACCATTATAAACATGTTGATCAGTTGTGTGGTCGTTGTTTCGGAAGTGCGTCTCACACGTTTCTAAGAGGGACATAAGAGTGGTCAGGCTGGTTATAGTGCAAAGCAATAGGAAGTATTTTTTAGTAGTAGCAGAGGATTTGTGGTTACTAAACCATTCTCTAAGGTTGTATGGGTTTGTTCGACATACTAATGGTTTCACTTTTTTGCATTGTATGAGATATTCCATAATTTTTTGAGTTTTAAAAAAAGATTGGTTTTGTTATGCTGATGTGATTTACCATGTTATGCTTTTTTTATGTTGGTCAGAGCAAGTACCGATGCATTTTATAAATTTACAGCTCTGACATTTGGCTATAGCAATTTCCCACAATCCTTCAAGATTGATAGATCTAGGAAGATGTGTGATATAGTTTGTCAGAGTATTATTAGCAAAAGAATTCATACAAATGTTACTAGGTGACGTTACGTACAACTGATCCATGCTGAATAATGAGAACAGTATTGCAGTTTTATAACTCTTTGTAGCTCCGATTCGTAAAATGTTCCATTTAATTTTTCTCCGAGATAGTTTTGCAGTTAATAAACTGGTGGATTTCTCTCTATTCTCTGATAAACCGTAAATATTTCATCTGTCCATCAGGGCATATAACTTTTCTTAAATTGACGCTTCATTTTACTAATATGTACCTGATCACCTAATTTGAACTGAAATTTTACTTTTGTTGGTGTTTTGTAAAGTGTTTTCCATACAACTGACTGATTAGAATGATTAACTTCTATTGGTCTCATTTTAATACTGCGATGATACGACTCATTATAGGCATTGACCAGATGTTTCAATACATTGATATATTTATAAGTTCTACGATGAGTAAAGTAGCGCCACATTTTAGTTTTAAGAGTGCGATTAAATATTTCTACTATAGATGCTTTTGTTTCATTATGTGTAGTAAAGGAATGAATGTCTTGTTCCTTGAGATATCGTTGAAAGAGAAGGTTAGTAAACTCTGTTCCAGAATCAGTTTGAAGTTTACAAGGTTTTCGACCCTGATTTAAAATTTGTTTGAAAGATTTTACAAGCGTTACACCTTTCTTATCCTTGACTGGAACAACCCATGTACATTTAGAAAACACGTCAATACACGGGAGTAAATATTTAAACTGATTGTTATATTGACTTTGGTTAGAGAGACCTACCAAATCAGCCTGCCATTGTTCGTCAATCCCTGAAACAATAACCCTGTTTCTCGAAAACTTATATTTCACTGGTTTGTGTAAAGTGTATGTATCTTGTCGAATTAACCAGTCTTTAACCTGTTTTAGACTAGTGCTTTTACAGATCTATATAAAGTCTGTATGCCACCAAAACTAGCAGGATGTGTAGGGTTATAATATATAGATAGCAGAGTTTTATTAGACTATTTTCTGTACCGTCTATTTATATTTAATTTTTTACCATTATATCTGTTTCTATTTGACCTTTACAACATACAATGTTAATTCTTAGACGATTCAGGATATCACTAATCTTAAAAGGTTGACAACAGTCCATGACGACAGTCAAGACACAAATGAATGAATAATACAATAATATTTTATTAAAAATGATCCCATCTAGATGCAGCCCGTTTAGGTCTTTTGTCACGTGTATCATGTTTCATATACTTCCATCTGTCTACATTTCCAACTTCTTGAGGCATATATATATATATATATTTATGATAGTCGTTATGCAAATTCTTTCCATCCTGTACAGTTAATTTTTTTTTCGTTTTCGTAGCATGTCGTTGATTAGATCGATTATGTTACTGTTTGGGACAGCTATTCCTCTAATCACAAATTCTCCACGATCATTCCATGTTAGATCTCCACTGGAATGTATCAAGTTTAGTAGGATTTCAACTTTCTTTTTATATTTCTGAGGAACACTGTCAACGATCTCTAATTTTTCATGAGTCGGCGATTCCATTCTTATTTTAACAGGTTCCATGGCTTGTGAATGAAAGGTTTGATGACGTTGTTGCAGTTGGTTTAACATCTTTGCTTTATCATCTAAGGGTAATGTATCATTTTGTATGACTGACTTCCTATCATTATCTATAGAGTTTAATATTTTATGTACAGGCCTTTCATAAACTTTGGATTGATAATGAGAGTGTACCACTTCTTCAGGAACGAGAACCACTCGTTTTGCTATATTTTTATATTCCAGCAGGTTTACCAGTAGCTTGTCCTGCCAAACCACTAAATAATGGAAGTATTGGTACTACGAGTAATGGTAAAAATCCTACTTTCTGTATCAGTAACTTTCTTTTCTGTTTAACAGATGTTTTCTTGACAGCCAACTCTCTCAGTAATGATCTATGTGATCTAAGTTTCCGTTTTTGTATATTGGTAATGGGGACGTTACCCTTTAAAACGTTTAAAGCACATTCACAAATACTCAATATAAAGTCATTTTTTAGCTCCAGCAATTATCCCTTTAATTTGTTTACGTGTAGCTTTAAGTAATGGGCGGAGCAACTCTTGATGTTGTTTGATTCTATGATGACTAAATGAAAAGAGACTGTGAGTACAACATACAAAAATTGTTTATTGATACATCCATTTATATAAAACATCAACTTTCTTCTTACTAGAGTGATCATAATTGTTAATATGAAATGGGCAGGACAGAGTAGATTTTGGAAGTCCATTAATCTTGGGTCATCCAAACAATTACAGATTGTAACAATGAATTTTCAACAAACTTGTCAATATTTCGGCTTTCTCTCTCCCGTTTGTATGAACGATTGTAAAGTTATCTCTCAACTATTTAGTCACACTCCACAGGTAGGAACAGTTGATATTTCCAGATTTACATGGAATACTGTGAATATGCTGCATCACCCAATTACACTGACAATGATTAACATCTGAAAGATATTTACTTGAAAATGTAAACAAAAACACGTTTATGTATCCAGTGACTAAACACATGAATACAAGTTCCTTAATTACGTATGGCTATTTCTTAAGATAAAACCCTTCTACTTCCACTACAGCTGCTGTCATGATGATAAATGAATATATATTCAGTTAAATAATATTTTAACTTACTTTGGTAGACACACTATAACTTATCTTCAGGAAAAAGTCCAGTCCTCAGATGGATCTGTTCAGGCATTTGAGGTTTCAAATCGATGAGTAAGTAACCATATAATTGTCTCGTTGCATCTCGATAAGCTTTTTCAAAATATTTGATACGTGATGGAAACATTTGTATTGCTGAAACGTTCAACTGAGATTCGTCTCTGATATTTTTGAACAGAATAATATATAGAGAATTTAAACTAATATTACGCATTTCTCTACCCTGAGCCCCCCCAGTGGCACAGCGGTATGTCTGCGGACTTACAACGCTTGAAAAATACGGTTTCGATAGCCCTTGTGTAGCTTTGTGCATAATTAAAAAAACAAACAAAACAAACAATTCTCTACCCTGATTAAATACATTCTGTACAACATAAAATACTGATAAATTTAAATGATGACTTCCACGAGTAAAAAGTTGAAACACTCGTTTATTTTCTCCAATTTCACTCATAAGACCATCAATGATAAAAATATTTGGTTTACCATAATGTAAATAATCATGAAAAGTTTCAGGTAAGCCTTCAACAAATTGAATACTAGGAAAATTTTCGATTATTTTTGTATACAACGGTTGAAATTCACCATAAAATCAAACAATGTTTTCAGGAATATGATATATTACTTCATGATGATACGTTAAAACTTTACTTACAAACTGTGATTTACTACTTCCTGTCGGACTTGACACTAAACACGTAAAAGGGTGTAGTAGACGGTTATCCATCTCAAATTCTAATGAGAAAAAAAATTAAACATGACTCACCTTATATAATTCATGTTTGACCATACTTGAGAACCACCCTCAAGGCCCTGCACATGCCCTCTTTTTGGATCATAGACCATGGAAAGGAGTTAGTTCCATGTGATGCGAAAATCAATATCCATATTGAAGGTTGTCAAAGTCTGGAAGGATGTGTCGTTTAGTGTAAACAGTATGATAATTATTCTTTTCTTCTTTGTTGTAAATTGTCTCAGTCTTCAAGTTTCTGCAGATCTTCTTGGGATGAGTAAGTGCTATAGAAAGTATTTTTGACCACCACTGACCCACGATGTTATACAGTGTCCATCCAGCTCATCTGTAAATTCTCCAAGGTAATCTCCTAAAGGAGGATCGTTAGGTCCATCTGAAATGTGTACAATACTTTCTGTATCATAATACAAAAACTAGCTTTTTAAAGTGCTGTATGGTTTCAGACGAGCATGTGCTGTTGTGAATGATGCCAGAAATATGTCGGTTTGATTTTTTGGGGGCAGATATTCGTGTCTGTGTTTCAAATGAAGGGCTATAATGTCATCATTAATTAAAGTAATACCTGCTACACTTTTGGTGTTAGCATTCGATTGGTATTTTTTAACAGATGTTACATAGGTCAGCTGAGATTTGTCCTCAGACATATCCCAATGACCACAGAAAGAATTAAGACATAGTTTTGCAACTGACCTTCTGCCTGGATTCAATTCTGTTTTCAGAGGTCGGCTGCACTCCTTCCTTTTCAGCATATCATTGAACATATCCTTGTTTTGCCTCTGATGTAACACAGTGTGTGGGCCATCCTGAAATTTCCTGTTTTAATTTTATAAATTTGTCAATATAATCTTCACATAGTTTTGTGTATCTTTCAAGGAAATGGTAAATTTTATAAATTTATATTATCTTATAATTACCTTCGACTGATTTTTTCACCTCCTCGGTAACCCATGTGCCAATAAAAGCTATCTCATCATCCGAGTGATTACATGGTGGTGGTGTCCTTAAATCGACACACGTTTTACAGAGTGGGAAAATTAATTTCACGTTACTTCTTAGAGGTAATACAGGATGATAAATTTTCTTGGGGCTAAAACTTTACATTTTATGAATCCAAAATAGTTATTTATTGCAAAAAATTGTCATTATAATTATAGGATGTGTTACAGGATGTTCGCAATATTTATTGGTCAATGGATATAAAGAAACGAAATATACATACTTGACTTTTTCAACGTCTTTTGCATCATAGAAAAGTCGTGTTGCATTAACCCTTCCTCCATAGAAGGAGTCTCGTACGTCCATGCAGAGAACTATGGTGTGATCTCTAAGGAAGTTCATTAAATAATTATTATTAGTTTTCATTTTTTTTAATTAATGCTCCCATATTGTTACGACTTTGTCTCCTGAGACCTTCCAGTTGTTTTGTCTATCAATACTACAATTTCTTATAAACTACATAGGTCTATCTAAAACATTTTTTGTGTGAGAATCATAACATTTATCATAGCCATGATAATAGCATCCGTAAAACTCATAGATGGTATTTTGTTCCTTATAGAAACTGTCAATCCTATAATTAAAGATTTGTTTCTCACTACCATTAAGTGCATGTTGAATCTTTATACCGTCAGATTTTTGTATATAGTTTAACCATTGAATACTTACTTGACTGCAGTTGTTTGTTGTAAAGTATCCATGTTAGGTATTAGAGCTATCGACCATGGTGTTATAAACTTACTTTTGTAGACAAACATGCATACAACAGCAACTGTCGTATACCTAAACGGGTCTACATCACAGATTAAGAGAAACTTATCCCTGAACTGGAGACATCGCCATTGTAGTATATCTACGTCTGATCGACAGTTTCTAAAGAAAAATACAGAATGATAATGAGAATCAATAGTTTTATTTTTAACAATACACCTTCATGAGAACAACAAAATATAATTGATAAGAATCAAGGATAATAGTTTTTCTTACCTGTACATCTCTTCTTGGAAATCAAAGATGTACTCTTCTTCTCGTCGCTGACAGTGTCACTCCAGGAACTTTTGTCTTATGGATGCTGACATGATGTTGGGAGAGTAAAAACTGGCATCCGGGATAGGTCCTCGATATTCTTGATTGGACTTAATATTGAAAAGATGTGGGAAATAACCTTTCTGCAGTTCTTATAATCCAAATATTTTTGGAAACAATGATATAGACATGGGTTTAAAATTATAACTGTCAATTAATTTTATTCCAAGACTTTTGACTGTCATAATCATAATTTTTCCACCGTTTACAATAATCTCTGGTTTTATCCCTTGATGTATAAGATAATTCAGTATAAGGTGACCATCAAAATTTTTCACATTATGTGCTATAGCTGTATAATTCTTATGTTTTTTCGAAAATAAGAATTTACCAAAGTCCTAACATGAATTATATCTATTGAAAACTGTTTCCTTACCATTAAAATCATGGACCACAAGGTTGATATACACAGTTTTCTTTTTAACACAAATACGTTTTAATATGCACACAAAAGTACAATTTACAATAACAATTATAACAAATAGTTATTACAAATAATGATTTATAAACAAAAGTTTCACATACTTACAAACAATATAAAGTCTTCTTTCTAGCCTGGAACTTCCTTGATATCTTATCGAGGCTTCACGATGAGCGAGTTAACTGAAATCTAGCTAGCTTTGTCCTTTGCCACACGCTGAGTTTTCCACTGTTGAAATTAGGTAATGTTTTCGTAAAAGTATTAATGTCCGATGTGAATCCACTGAAGTTAAATGGTTTGTTATGTTCGAACTTTGTAAAGGTTCCTAGTCAAATATCTGAAGTTTTCCGATTGATAAGCGTTATAAAAATCAGTTATAGCTTCCTAGGTTTATAGCACACTGACTATAGCAAACTAATAATAGATACTCTCCTTGGCGCATCGTGTTGGTTATATTTATAGTCGTGAGAATGTTTTCTAGAAAATTCAGATTACATAACATACAATTTAAGTGTTTACGTAAACACATATATTGTTGATTCTTACTCTTGAGAATCTTCTACAACTTTGGAGAATAGGCGGGAGTTTCGCAATACATATCTAACACTATAAGCTATGCATGTTTTAAAATATAAACTTAATCCAAACAAATGTTGACATTAAAATAAATATATAACAACAAAATTGTTACAGATTGTACATGTCCTCTGGACGGAAATTGATAAAAAATGCAAATTAAAAAAATTGCTGTGTATTTGTTGACGGGTAGACATACATATAGCTTCATGTTTAAATATGTTTGTAACTGTAGTTCCTCGTACTATCGCAACCATTATGCCCATCTTGCTGGTATCAAACTATAAATTCAACACTATGACATCATATCAAACTTTTAGCACAACATCGTCACCTGTCATGGCGGCCAAGTGATGTACCTCCTGCTAACATAAATTAGAACTACACACACACACATTGTACCCTCTAGTGAAAAAATTATGAACTATGACCTGGTCACCTTTGTTGACTCTGTTGGCATCCTTTGATCTTCCCCTCATGGCCTGAGGCAGCATCCTTTGTACACTAAAGTGCCTCCCTTACTACTGTGGAGAGTAGTTTAACATTATCTAGGTGAATGTGACGTTGTTGTCATTCTGATTATTTTAAGATCTTAGCAAGAACCAATAACTAGTAGAGCTTCAGTTTAGAAGAGAGTTTCTCATTCACAAACTGAAGTCGTAAATTAATAAAGTAGGCTCAGCAAGTAAGTTACTTCTAATACTTGGATACTAACAGAAAAGTGAACTCATTTCAGCAAATTTTCTGTGATATATTAAAGGTGTCATTTGCAATGGCAGCGTGCATTGCAGGATGTTGTCTGCTGACTATTAATACAATGTACTTTTAAAATTGAAGATAAGTACTACCAAGAATAACAAAGCCTAACCATGGACACATTTCTATACTCAATAATCGTTGCATGGAACATTTCGAACTTATCGCCACCAAAACAACCACTCTATGCCCCACAATTTGGCTCAGATAAGTTGATGATTAATTTGTAATTTGGCCTCACATTATTAACAAGATTCAAGAGTTCAGTAAATATCTCACACTATGGAAATAGAAAATAATAACAAACTTCTATTACTTGACATGATAGTTACCTAGTCACATAGCTTGTATACCACATGAATTCAAAAGAAGGTCACATATACAGATAAATGCCTTGACTCTATATCAAACTAACCCAACAGTGTAAGTACATGTGTCATACACTGCACAGTTTCCAGAATGAACAAAATTTTAGTACAGAATCAAATAAAAAGAATGCACAAAAACAAACTACTACTACACTCCATAACACTGGATACATGATATATTTGCAAATAAGATAAACACCATGAATAAACAGGAAGAAAATTACAGACATACTGCATACTTCCCCGTGGATGAGGTCTCTCGAAGAACATGGAGATGATATGTAAAAATCATAAATTCAGACCAGTATTTAGAAGCTACAACACAAAGAATCGTAGTCATTCCATACCAAATCATGTAAAGACCCAATGTAGAAGAAAAGCATCACTTGAAACATCCCTTGTGGATGTGAATTTCGATATATTGGAGAAAGAAGCAGGCCAACAAATTTTAGAATTGAGGAGCATAATAGATACAAAGAACTTGGTAATTCTGATCTATCTGCAGCAGGCCATCGTCTTAGAGGAATAGAACACAATGATAAAATGGAATGTTACTAATATACCACACACAGGAGAAAAAGAAAGATAAAACAAATCGTCTACATCCACCCAACTCATAACACACTTAGGTGATCATATAGACTACTAATCATAATGACGCAGAGCAATAATTTTGATTTTTTTTTCTTTTTTAGAATTTTGTGTAAAACTACTCAAGGTCTATCTGCACTAACCATCCCTAATTTAGCAGTGATAAGACTAGAAGGAAGGTAGCTAGTCAACATCTCCCACCACTAATGTTTGGGTTACTCTTTTATCAAAGAATAGTGGAACTGATCGTCACTTTATAATGCCCAAAAACTGAAAAGGCGAGCATATTCGGAGTCAAGTGTCGTAACCACTAGGCTATGCCAGGCCAATTTTGAAAGCCAACAGATACCTGAAATATGTGATTTAGTAGTAATAAATTCATCAAAATTCTTTTATCACAAATATAGCAAACTGGATAAACAAGTCAGTTATTTCACAACCAAATTCTTTACTCAAAGACAAATGATGCATTACAACCTCAGAAATATTACACTTCATTTCTTATATAGTTTATTGTATATTGATGTACATTTTTATTGTATTTAGACATAAGATATATATAGAAAGTCTATCGTAAAATATAAACTGTGTAATCAATTTTGTTATAAAAATTACTGATAGTACGAAACTGCTCGACTGATAATAGATGTTCGGTTTGCGTAATTCAGTTTATATTGTCTTAAAATATTAAAAAGTGAGAATTAATAATTAATACAGCTTAATAATTATAATGTCAATTGTATCTTTCCATACGGTAGCTGTTTGATATTTAGTATACTAATCTTACGTCTGTATATCGTAAAAGTAGGGTTATGTGTAGTAGTTAAAATCCTATTAAGTGCAATAAGGTGAACGACTTCAGATAGCCCAAAGGATTTCTTAGAAATTATGTGTGAAAGTAATAAAGAACGTATAACAATACTTCAACAATAACTTCTAAAATATTATTTAAGTTAATAATCTGGAACTGTATGAACGAAGAAACAATATAGAGATATGGAATAATACAACAAGATAATGAGGAACTGAAAGATGTTCTACACAAAGTAGCTGAAGAGTTTAGTATACCTAATTATAAAAAAGATGAAATGTTAATGCTCATAGAAAACCTGCCCATAATAGTCAAAAGATAGTGCCAATAATAGTTAAATTGAAAAGTGTTTTGGATAAAGAAAAATGGATGAAGAATAAGAAGAATGTGGTTAAACAAAGTCAAATCCAACAGAATATGGGTGAAGGCAGAATTTATATAAATGAAAATCTAACAGCTGCTAATAAAGAACTGTTTTGGTAGGGAAAAACATTATTAAAAGAACAACAATATAAATTTATTTGGACAAAAAATGGTAATGCGTTTGTAAGGAAATCAGAAACTAAGAACGTAATAAAATTGAATTCAATTGTAATTTTGAAAATTTGTAATTTAATTTGTTGTAATCTATGGATGTTAATCTAAGAAATAGTGAATATA
>NW_013666119.1:505390-507053 GCF_000517525.1 Limulus polyphemus
TTAATATAAATTGTAAAATAGTAGAAACTATAAATGATGTTATACACAAATTAGAACATACTGAAGGTGATATTTTGAATTTGTTACATAACATAATTTATAATATTCACAATAAGTGGGATAATTTTTGTACAGTTGCTGATGAAGTTTTGATATTGTTACATATATTAATAATCACAGAGACATTTCTAAAATAACATGAAATTCAAAATTATATTTTGGAAGGCTGTGAAAAAATTTATAAATATAAAAGTAATAAAGGAGGTGGAATTTTAATTTAAAACAAAAACATTTATCTATAGAATTAATTAAATTAAGTTTGGAAGATATAGAAATATTATCATTTACTGTTGAGGTAAATGATTGTAAAGTTTTAATAATTCCAATTTACAGACCTTTCAATTCTAATATTTGTATTTTAAATTTGGAAAACTGCTAAATGAATTAAAAAATTATAAACATATAGTATATCTTGGTGATATAAATATCAATATTAAATAAAAAATAACGAAAATAGTAAACTGGTAAATGACTATCAAAACTTGTTACATTTTAATAAATTTCAGCAAAATATAAATTTTAACACAAGATCAAAATGGAGAAGTGGAAAATTGGTTAAATCTTGTTTAGATCATGTGTATAGAAAACTTACAGGTGTAAATGTGAAAAGTTATGTGGTCATGGAAAAAAATATCAGATCATAGGATGATCTTGGTTAATTTAAAACCAGTTTAAATACAGTAAAACAAACTATGAAAAAGAGCATACAAAATGTTTTAGTGATTAATAACATTAAAATGTATATAGTGTTATAAATTATATAAACAGCTACAACTGAGATGTGTTCTTAAGGTTAAAAGATCCTGGGATAATGTATCAAAAACTTGTTTGTGTGTTAAATTAAATTGAATCAAAAAATTAATTTGAGATTAGAATAAGAAAGTTTGTTTGTTTGTTTTTGAATTTTGCGCAAAGCTACACGAGGGCTATCTGCACTAGCCGTCCATAATTTAGCAGTATAAGACTAGAGGGAAGGCAGCTAGTCAACACCACCCACTGCCAACTCTTGGGCTACTCTTTTACCAACGAATAGTGTGATTGATTGTCACATTATAACGTCCCCATTATATAATATAATGTATATTATACATTATAACTTAGAAAAACAAATATAAAAACCTAGGTATTTCTATGTAAACTCAGTGGTTAAAAGAAACGGTAGATGAAACAGACCATGTAGAATAATGAGAATAATGCAACAGAATAAAAAATAAAGCATTAAATATTATAAATGTGATTTTCAGATGCACATAGTTAGAGAATGCTTTAGAAGGAACCAAACACAAGTTAAACAATAAGAATGCTGTAGTTGTGGATTACATGAACATATTCCTGTGAATATAGATGTCTACAAAAGACAGATTTATCAAAATGCATAGGGGCTGATCATGTTACCATTTGTGAATGGCATTGGTGCTTCCAAGCCAGTTCTTATGATGCTATTCATTGGTGTGCTTGCTATAATTTCAAGTTTACTGAAATTAGCTTTACAATATTTAATAAGCTTTTAGTAAGTATCACAAACACATTGTATACAAACAAAGGTGACAGTTTTAAATGAAGTATTTATACTACGTCACTTTGACTCAGACCCTGACTATTT
>NW_013666119.1:508085-522667 GCF_000517525.1 Limulus polyphemus
AAATTAACATACTATACCATACTTTGTTTGTTATCAAGCTCAAAGCTACCTAATGGGTTAAGTAATTTGAGTTCTCTGCTGGTATCGAAACCCGAATTTTTAGCGTTTTAAGCTAAATAAACAAACACATAAAATATGACTTGCAGAATTTATACATTTAGCAGTTTATTTGGGATACAGGAATACGTAATAATTTTTTTTTCTCTAGTATTGATATTTATTCTGAATTTCTTCTTTATCCTGTGTATGTGTAGGTTTTACGCATCACACGTGGTTACAAAAACCATTAAGTTCATTTTCTTTCAAATTACCTTGCTTCCAGGGTCATCTTCTAAGAAGGTGTTATATGTTATTGCCAATGGAGACCACTGCTAGATCTGACTTTGTTGTTAGCGCAATGTTGTTTTCTGGTTGAACATGTAATGTCTAGATATCACCGCCCCACCAATGTGGAATAAGAATGACTATTCACTCTAGGTAAATGCTAATTTTGTTTTGTATAGAAATCTCTAATCTCTAATGGATGACCCTGACTTAATGAAAAAAATCTATATAATTACTTAAAACAAAAACACAGTGTTTATTCTACCTTAAATTTCTTCAAACACTTGCTTCTTTTGAAACGTTTCTATTCCTTAGGTTAACTCAGCCGGCATTAATTCAGCACTGTTCTGCAGTACAATATTCTGTTGGGCGGACTTATCTGCTAAAGCTAAAACTTATATTCGGTTCATCTGGATATAAAAAGATTTATGAATAGTTCTGTCAATCAAAACATGTTGTTGGATACAGAACTAAACGAAAATCCCAAAAAACTAACCTCAGGAACGGGTGAGTGGCTTCCATAAAGAAAGTAATTTATGTATGGATAAACAGGAAAATCAGAGTTTCGGATGCACAAAGCTTCCGCCAAACGACCGTGGGTGAGCCAAATACGTTGTGTAAAATTATAACTGTCGAGTTGTGAGCTGCGAAGATAAAGTGACGGACAGATGGCACTACTTGATTCCCATAGCCACCTTAACCTAATAAAGAAATAAAAAATTAAGCTATAGACATGTCCAATAATTATGTCAGTTTGTTTACATTTTAGTGTTAAGTCATATGGTTTAAACTTGTTTTTACAGGATTAAAATATAAAAACTAAATATTTACCAAGCACGAGCGAAAGAAATTTCAAATGTTAATATTATACAAACAATAAACATTAGACAGAGTGATATCAGAAATTTTGTCAAATATTTCGATTAATTAATTTACAAAATATTGAACTGATTGTACCAGAAAATGTAATCAAATTTCAGTTTAAGGAATTACTCTGAAAAATCACTCAAGCCTAACCAGTAAGCAATAGCCTACCTAGAGGTTTTATTCCTATAACCTAGTCTTAGCAAATACATGAGATATCATGACTGTATGATGTCTATACTATGTAATAATACTTTACAATGTGGAAAAAAAAAGCTTAAATTAGTGATTATTATAAAAGGCAATAATATATATATATTTAATTATCTTTAATTACTATTTGTTTGTTTTTGGAATTTCGCACACAGCTAGTCGAGTGTTGTCTGAGCTAGTCGTCCTTAAATTAGAAGTGATAGACTATAGAGAAGGCTAATCAATAACGCCAACCGCCAAGTTTTGGGCTGCTAGTGGGATTGACCATCACAGTATAACGATCCTTCGGCTTATAGGACGAACATATACGGTGGTAGAATTCGAACTCGCAATCCACTGATTGCGAATCAAGCTACCTAACCACCAAGCCATGCCAGGTCCCCTTTACTTAGAGTTTTGTTTTTTACTGATTAGTTATGAGTATTGAATTGATTGTCGTTATTCCTGATATTCTATTATTCCCCTTGAACTGAAAATAAAATCTGTAGTTTAACTATGTGTAAGCTTGGCGTTGACTGATTCATTAGTTGGATCTTTATATAACTGAGCTTATTGATTCTGATATTGTCCTTCAATTGTGGTGAAGTGCTGCTACTGGTTGAGAAGTTTCCAGAAGGAAAAACTATTTTGAGTATGTACTTAAACACTATTATGCAGCAAAGTTTTTGTTTGTTTGTTGCTAAGCTCACCTGTACAATGGGAGATCGAACCTCGAACTTTAGCATTACAAGCCACCTTGCCTACCGAGTATGGAAAAATAAATTCCTTATCATCATTAAAAACTAAAGTTAAAAAGTCAGTGTTATAATCATTGAACGTGACACTGTTCCCGAAGTGGAACCAAATAACCTATGTTTTGTTAACATAGTGGAAAGGACTGTGCTCTCTCTGTACCTTAGCCACTGCAGCCGACATCCTTCTGTCTCCCCCTCCCCATTGCCCGACATAATTTATTGCCCAGAACTAACTTGCTTGGTTCTTATGTATTCATAAAGAAGAACCAAATCGGTCACTATTACAACTTCCGTAACTAAAGATTCAACGATTGGGAAGTTGGTGGTCACTATCACAACCTCTGTGACTAAAGGTTCAACGATTGGGAAGTTGTTGGTCACTATCACAACCTCCTTAAACCAACTGAAGGTTCAACGATTGGGAAGTTGGTGGTCACTATCACAACCTCTATAACGCACTAAAATTGTGGTTATAACTGAAACCAACTGAAAATTCCTAGATTAGAAAGTCGGCCACTGTCACAATTTCCAGAAACCAAATGAAGATTTCACGATTGGAAGGTTGGTCATTATCATAACCTTCGTTTGACCAATATACATTAGAATAAATTCTGGAATTCGTTTACAGAAGGTCGAGTTCTTGAAAGCGACGAAGAGTGAACAAATATAGATTAAAAACAGAATACAAAAACAAAAGAAAAGTTGTATATGACAATGGAGGATGGAACTTATGAAGAAGAGTCAAAGCCTTAAGGTTCCCATTTTATTTGACCATTATATATCCGGTCAACTGACCTGTTTTTCCCTTTGTCAAACACTCAACCATATCAATATGTATTTCTAGATAGGTGTAAAACATTTTCCATTTCCATCTAAATAGAGAACGTTTCAAAGTTACATTTTTTGTTCATGACAAGTGGTTTAAAATTAAACATAAATGGTGAATGACAAATACTGCTCATGTATTATATTCTATCCACTAAGTCTCCAAATATATATATTTACCTTAGTGTTTTCATTCATCCTATAACATTTTTACATAATATCAAAACTTCAAGTGGCTCAGCTGTAAATCTGAGAGTCTATAATGCTAAAAATCGGGTTTTGATACACGTGTTGGAAAAAGCACAGGTAGCACATTGTCTAGCTTTGTGCTTAAGAACAAACCCACAAATTATGTTTATCTTATCCAATTACTAGGATGAAAGGCATTACTCACAAGTTACATTTCACTTTCCTGTTATAAGGATGGATGGCATTACTCACAAGTTATGTTTCACTTGTCCTGTTATCAGGATGAATGGCATTTTCGACGGGTTTCGCACGCACTACCTGCTCTAAAAAGACAGTATGGTCTCGTTTTTGTTATCGGAGTTAAACTTTTTTATTTGTTTTTTTATTATCACTTCGATTATGAACGTTGTGTCTGTATATTTGTGTTAAATGGTACCTTGATAGTGGCAGAAACCCATACTATCTGAGCTGATCAAACATTATATGGAGACAAAAAAACGACAAGTAGCAGAGTATTCTGATGTATCATGCACTGTACTGGGATGGTTGTAGATACGTTGTCAAATACCTGGTTTGTTAACTATACAGCCCGAGCAAGGTCCTGAGAAAACAACTACACAACGTATGACAGCTGCACACATATCAATTCCGTGTCGTTATTCTACTATTAACACACGCAATGAACTCTTTTTCCATTTGTTTGAAGAAACATCTAACTACAAAACCTTGCCATTTTCGCGTTCTGGGGTAGTTTATTGCAACTAGACGCAGAATTTAAAAGTACTGGCATATGTGCAAAGTTATTTCACACAGTGAATACCCAGTTAAAATATTATCAGCTTCTAGTATTGTTAGGAGAGTAAGGAACTTTTAAACTCATACTTCTATCTAAATGTAGTATAACTGATGAAGGTTGGTTTATTGGTTGTTATTTTGCAAAACAAAACTACGTAAATGGTTATCTTTGCTGTGCTCACCTCGACTTGTAAGTCTGCAGACTTTCCGCTGAGCCACTAGAGAGCTATTCATGAAGAACTTCGGTGTCTTATATAACCAAAACTTAAGTGTGTGTTTTCATTTCATGACTTTTTAATGTCCTCTGGTTAGAGGTTAAAGGTATTATTGTACTTCTGAAATAACTAATGTTCCCTATGGTTCTTTCAGATTTAATATGTTGATAAAGGTATATTCTGGTGCGTCTTATACGGTGGTTAAAACGAATAGCAAAAAAATATGAAGGTTAACGATACCCAATAGATCTGAACTAAGTTTTATTAGCACTAAAGCTACTCTTCCTCAAAACGTAATAAAGTTTTATATTCTCTATAAAAAGAAAAGATCAATATTCTGAGCTAATAAGTTTTTGTTTCAATGATACTTGTCTGTTTGGTTTTAGAGAAATCATGAGATAAAGCCTTACGTACTTTTCTATGATTAAGCAGTTTGTTGTCCTATACAAATAACAAACAGGAATCTATACTTGAGCTAACACACTGTTGTAATGTGTTTACATCAAAATCATCTAATATTACCTTTTTTAACTAGTATAAATTATTACGATATATTCAGGTATTTTTTATAAATTTCGTGCTAAATATCGTGCTAAGACACTGATCTGACTTGAAAGTTTATTATATTATTCTTATTTCCATCCTTGTCCTACATGGACGATTTTAGGAACTTCATCTTAACCTCAATAGCCATTTGTGAATATGGAGCTGACCATTTAAGTAAAAAATATGTTATAATAATAAAATTTTCCCTCATTTGTAATGATTGAAGTATTTATAAATTCCACACATTATTACATTATTCGTTAATTTCACACAATTGTTGTTATGATTAACAATGCTGTCTCTTCACGTTGATGCTATCATTGATTAACCCACTCCGGGATCATAGAGACTAACATACTGATTCGCCAGTTCTTCTGGACGATATGCAAAATTCAACTCAAGTGAAAGAAATATAATACTAATAAATTATTAACAACAAACAGTTTGGTATTAAAATA
Source organism: Limulus polyphemus (assembly GCF_000517525.1). NCBI lineage: Eukaryota > Metazoa > Arthropoda > Merostomata > Xiphosura > Limulidae > Limulus > Limulus polyphemus. Next base: position 513,249 of record NW_013666119.1, read on the forward strand.
AATAAATGTTTTGATGTTAATAAAAAACCATCAAACTAATTCTGATGTAATTAATATATTACTACGATATAAATAATAAATAACGCCTAGATCACTATTATATCTGACGTATCCTAGCCGGCCTGATGAGCCCTGGTATTGGTCGAAATACATCGGCGGCACTAGATAATGCAGATACAGTGTGGTTTGACATTTTGTTCGCTCTCACTCATAAGTTCTTATAATTACATTCCCCTTTACTGTCTATCATAACTTCTTATAACTGAGCATAAGTTATGACCATTTGTTAAAGCAGGTAACCTAGGAAATTGTGGAATACTGCTCTTGTAACTCTCTATGAAATAGCAGCATTATATTAAAATTATCGTATAGATGTGTCCTATCTTCCAACTCAGCAACCAGACTGAAATAAGGAAGCCAGTCAGTAAGTGGGAAAATTTACACAATTTATGTAAATAAATGTTTATTGTATTTGTTCATTTGTCTGTGTTTCTTTCCTTTGCTGCCCGTGTTCGATTGGCTTTATGTAGTACATTTACTGAATCTTCGTCTTGTTATATACTTTGAAACTTTTCTGCTAGTCATCAGTGAACCTGAATATCACAAGGTCAATTTTTGAAATTTTGTTCTGAGTAACACTTTTTCAACTTGCGTTTTGGTAATGTACACTTGATTTCTTTCTGGCAGATATCAAAGACCATATTTACGGTTCAGGCCCGTTACCTCTGAAATGCGATCCGCACTTTGGTCAGTAGGTTCTCTATCAAAGGTACTATCAAATCCATTACTCAACCAGACAGTAGTGGGTTAAGAATTACTGGTAGGTGCTGTTAACTGGCTGCCTTCCCTCTAGTCTATCAGTTCGAAATCAAGGACTACTATGTGCAGATAGCCTCTGCGTAGCTCAGAGCGAAAATTTTGAAACAAACAATCAGTATATACGTTTTCATTACATTTACTGATATGTTTAATTATGTTTAACGACATCTCACTCCCCAACATTAGTGTGTAAACATAAGACTAAAATATAAAATCGGCTTAATACAGCTTCGATCATTTATGTTTCAAATACGAACCTTCATGTGATCAAATTTTTCACTCTCAGACTTGAATGCTCAATATAAGTAGGTAAACAAAGGAATAAAAATATAAAGCAAAGGCATATTTTCACATGTATAGAAACAGGCGAAATATGTATTAAATAAAATAATAAAAACTAGGTCAAGTGCTTTTCTTTGTTGAATCGAATTTTTAATAGATTCTGTTTATATATGTCGTAATAAAATGTTATTTACGGTACTTATATAATTAGTTTTAATTACCAATCAGAGATATCTTCTAAAACATACGAATTTGAAGTCTAAAATGTTTCTTAGTATTGGCTGAATCTGAGAACCTGAAACATTTTGTAAACTCAACAAACGATGGGTGGATATAATTTCAAATTGAAACACAATTAGTCAAGAAGACAAAGTAGCTAGAACTATGCATACAGAATGGAAGCATCTTTGTCCAAATTACATTTCCGTTTGTTGTGTGAAATATAGGGTTGTAATTTTATGAGGTGTGATATTAAGTTAGAACAGTATTCTCGGGACCAACTTTCCAAACCCGTATAGACAAATTCTACTATGTTTTGTTATGAATTTCGAGCAAAGCTACACGAGGGCTATCGATGCTAGCCGTCCCTAATTTATCAGTGAAAGACTAGAGGGAAAGCAGCTAGTCATCACCACCCACCGCCAACTCTTGGGCTACTCTTTTACCAAAGAATAGTGGGATTGACCGCAACATTATATCGCCCCACTGTTGAAAGGGCGAGGATTTTTTAGTGGGTTGAGGATTCGAACCTGCGACCCTCAAAATAGCATGATCATAACATTACAATGCCCATTTGAACAGTCTAGTCCCACAAAAATACCTAAGCATTGCCTACAGCGACTTGACTAGCATGTCTTTGTATATTTCTAGTTGAGAGCTCTAGCCACAAGACCATGTCAGGTCACTACTATTAAAAGTAGTGGGGACTATTCTCATTATGTAAGATTCTACCAGATGGCATTGGGACAATTTACCTGGGAAACCTTATGATTCAGGTAGTTACTGAATGTGAAGATGGTTTAATAGTATTTCTATTTCCATCCAGACATACCTGAATCTATCTGGCATATTGGATCTGTTACCTAGCTAAATATCTATATGAGGATCCTTACCAGACATTCCTTCTCATTCAAATATTCTTTTTCATATCCCAGAAAGCCATTTGGGATTTTTTTTTCTCTACTGATACATCTTATAAAGCTACATTATGTTATTCTTCAAATCAAGCATGTATTTTCCTTTTCGTCTGTTCTTAAGATATTTCTGAAGCTATCGGTGGCTATATTTGCCAACCAGTTATTATTTCAGTCTGCTTTCTCTGTACTTGTTCACTACTAATTTATTAGAGATAAAAATTGTTCAGAGCTTGTAACTTAAAGAGCCTACTGCCCTAAGTAAGTGTTTAAGCCCAGTTGATTCTATGCTAACTACATTCAATCTCTTGATTAAATACGTTGGTTAATGTACATTTCTGTTCGGAGGCTGCTGCCTCAAACTTGATTCTAGCGAGCTCGGTAGTCTTAAAGGACAGTGTCCTGTAACAATCATATAAATTCTCGGGTGCACATTTCTCCATACTCTTGTGTAATTTATTCTTCTCTTCAAGAGTATACTAATAAAAAGTAATAGGTCAATTAGCTTGCCTTGGACGACTCTCAAAGTTGATGATCTGATCTGTTGTTATTTCATCGAGAACACCATATACGTTTGCAAAATAATGAAGGGAACAGGGAAACCCATCAGCATATTGGACATGTAATAATATAATTCAGAAAATTGTGTTCATCATTACAACATAATAGGCCATTATGAAAATATTATTATTATTACTCCAAAGTGATGAATGTCTTGCTATATTCACTGTCACTGGATAGTAATATAACCTTTCTTTTTCTAAACTGTTATGTGTGGCTTGTATACCGTTAACACCATCTCATTTCTTTGTTCTTGAAACTTAAGTAAAATATTGTATATCTTGTTTCTGCCAGCTCTGTTTGCATTAAGCATTTGAAATATTTCACTTCTCATGTTTCAAGTCATTGAAAAAGCATTTACACTTATTTCTACCGCTAAATAAGTTTAGCCAACATGAAAGGACCTTACTTAGAACATTAAAATAGCTTGAAATAGTGAGTGAGAATAACTGAGTTGTTTCATTATACAGGATAGAGAGAGATAGAGGAAAATGTTTAAAGTATTTTATATGCTTGAACAGAATTACACAAAAAGCAGATGTACTAACAGGGTTATTAGGGTATGTGATGAATTAAGGTCACAGTTTTTAATGAAGTATTTCTACTAAGTCAATTTGACTCAAACCGTGACTAGTTTGAATGTACGGTGATTTTTATGTTAAGAATAAAAATACTTTTTCCATCTTATTGCTTTCTTAGGACCTCCTAAATGAATATCAAGTCTTTTTTATAGAAAAACTTTATACCTTATCTGTTATTTTCTCTATCCTACCACTAAATGTAGCAAAAATCAGCAATTTAGGGTAAAATGAAAAGTTGAAAAATATGAACTTAAATATAAATGGCCTTTTCTTGCATGAGTGCATACTGTAACAGAAAATTACAAGCTATTTATTCATACAGCAAAGCTAACATACTTTTCAAATCTTGGTTCATTATGTTTTATTAATTTATACAGCTGCACTTAGATTCTTTAAGGGAATCCCAAAAACCATTTATCACAGTTGGACAGATTTGTGTAAATAAATGACTGAGTTACAAGCATAGCACAAATGAATTACAAACATGGCTTGTATACATTTGCATGATAGAATATTGACTACCACGATGAATCTTTTGTTTAATTTTTTATAATATACGTTCTCTTACCTAAATTAATAAGCTTTTATAATAATAAATAAAACTGTACCTAAAAACAAGAAATTTAGTACATACATGTCTGGACTCAAACTTTTTCATATATATTTTTTTTTTGCTGTTGTTGGAAGAAGCACTGTAGGTGGTCCAAAATATTTAAAATGTTTATTTCAAATATGCAGAGCAAAATATTGAACTTCGTAAAACTAATATAATTTAACTAGTTTCCTATCTAAGCTACAAATATGTTAATTCTGTTAGCTGCTCGAAGCTGAACAGTGACAATCACAAATAAAGAACATGAGGTGAACTGTCTACAATTTCCTACCAAAAAGGAAAACAAACAAACAAAAAAGCATTAAAATATTTTCTTTCTATTAGTTTTAAACAGTTTTATAAAAGAAGGACCCAAGGTATAGATAAATTCACTCAAACTATGACAAGATCAGAGGAGTCTCGTGGTGGGTGTTACAAATTTATTTATATCTCACTAATTCGAGAAGTTGAGAGTTTGAAATTTTATCTTCTGACCTATCAATATCTATAGTTTCAGATTTTTATTAGTTGGCCTTAGAAGGAAATGAAGCAAATTGAAAAAAAAAATGGGGAGATACATCACATGGCACGCAGGAGTCAAAATTAGGAATTAATAAGAAAATTCCTTTTGATATGATGAATTTAAACTTAGAAGATATAAAATTTAGATTTATAAACTACTTTTTGTGTTAAATTTATTGAAATAAATTGACAATAACGTTGTTTAGTTAAATTTTGAAAGTAACTTTAAAGTAAAGTTTGTGACATTCACTCTTTGAGCTAAACTATAGACATAAGGTTAATTTATATTATAAGGCAGCTAGTCAAAATGTCAGGAAAATGTATTCAAGTAGAAGTTGGGGATTTACAACTTGAGAATTCGTTTTATATCTGTAAGTAGATAAGTTCAGAGACAGGCAGTATTTTAAATCAAGAAAGAAGCTGTGTCTAGAAACACAGATCTTAAATTTTGAAGTAAGCACACTTTAGACTTATATGCTAATTTAGAAACTTGTGATAACTTATTGTTGAACCAGTCATGTAGTGATATGTCAACATGTACATCTTGTATAGTAATAAGGCTAAGGATCAGAAGTCAAAACACAATAGTACTGATACTCGTCCTAGTGGTACAGGACACAGAAAAGTCAGGATGTTTAAATGTTATGAGAGAAAGAGAGATAGAAAGGAGAAAAACTGTAAGCCTAGTAGAGTGAGTTCAAGTAAGTACAGTACTAGTAATTTATAGTAAAGCAGCAAACAGTATAAACTGACCATGGATAAAGAAAAATGTAGAGAATCCTAAACAAGTAAATAACTATATGAGCCCTTCAGATGGCTCTACATCTGGAGTAGGTAACAGAGAAACAGAAGAGTCTGTTAGAAAAAGTACCTGTCAGAGTAGTTAAGGTTACAGAGGTACCCCTTTTGAGATTAATGGGTGTAGTATTATTAAGTTTACATTACTAGTTAGATTAAGACATATATTTGATAGAGTGTATAAGAGAAACTTGAAATTAAAGCCATTTCAGTGCAAATTTTTAAGAAAAGAAGTAGATTATTTAGGTTATGTGGTGACCTCAGAAGGTGTAAGACCAGACCAAAGGAAATTAGAACTTTATAAAAACTATAACAAAAACAAAAAAACTAGTGCCAAAAAGGGTAAAAAACATTATGAAATATTTAGGATTTGTAGGATTTTACAAAATGTATATTCCACATTTTGTGATACTTGAAAGTATTATAAAGAAGTATATGGTTTTTCTAGAATTAAATGATCTTAGAGATGATGTTTCAATTTGCGATAGACATGTACAGAAAAGAGGATTAATTGGTGCCAAAGGAAGAATTTTCAAGAGTTTATTTAGGAATTGAATTTAACTGTATATGAACAGAAACAGTTATCAAATTATTTCCTACATTTATTAGGTGAGTAGGTTTCTATATTAAATTTGTTTGTAAGAATTCAAAATAATTTAGAGCAATTTGCATTTATTGCAGAAAATAGAAGAAAAAATTATCTAAGTTAGTTCAAGTATTCAGTGTAACAGATGATATGAAACTGAGTTCATATATTTGACCTCGTAGTAAACTAGAAAAGGTACTGTATAAAATTGAAAAATTAGCACCACACGTATATTTTGTAATACATACACATAATGAAATTTGATACACTATACATATTCGGACATAAGCACAGGAGCTGTTGAAAATACATGAATAATGTTTAGTAAAATACCATTAAAGGTAACACATAGTTTATTTAAATTATATGTGATAATTACTTTACCAGAATAATTAAATAATTCCCTTACAATGAATATAAAGTCTGAAATCCCATACAGCTGTATTTTAGTGATCATCACACTATATTAGAGAGGCCCAAGAATGATATTATGAAATGCATTTAAGAACTAATCAGTGTATGTAATCCAAATTTAGTAATGTATTCAGTACCTGTATTGTATAATCATGTGATATTTATGGGAATAAAACAAAATATCTCATTTATGTGAAAAGAAAGAAAGTATCACTCAGTAATTATATTTTTATGGAGCTCAAACACTATAAACTTGTTTGTTTAGTGTTGGGAATGAAATAATGCTATTTACTGTATGTTCTATTGTATGCAACTAGAATATATTTTCAAGCGAGTTTTAAAACTTAGAGGCAGTGGTAATTTAAAACTATTGAGAAATTGCTCTGCACATGAACATGGTAAATGTCCACCTTCAAGCTTTAGAAGTAAAACTAAGTATAGAATTTGATAGAAAATATAAAATTACTGACTCTGAATAAATCAATAAGAAGTAAGTTTCTTAAGGAAATTTAACCCATTTCAGAACTTTATAGACACTAGTTTGAAGATTTTAAGTTGGCTTTAGTTAAACTGAATATTGGAAATAATATATATTGTTTCTGATGTTGCTAAAAATATAAATTTAATGGTGTTACAATCCCATCTATGTTTTCATGAACTTGAAACATTAGCAAGGTCTATGATATCCTGTAAACCATTTAGATGAGTAAAAGGTAGGGTATTATAATGTTATTTCTTTCAATGAACAGATGTAGAATATTGACTTTGTTATCAGTAGTGAAGCAGCTGAAGTCTAGATATTTGGAGATAAGGGTAAGATCTCCTAGTATAGTATTTTGGGGATTTGGGTTAACCACTGATTGAAGAAAACAATATCTACAGTTATAGAAGGTAAAACTTACGAAGCAAAGAATGAAATCACCAGGAAGTTAGGAAGATGAATATTACATAGAACATGTTCATCAGCAAGTTTATTCTGAAGTGTTTTTTATGTTTGTTTTTGCATAATAACGTGATAACTAAACTACCTACACTTTTAGGTTTACATAGAATATTACAGTCAGGAAATTGAAAGCGTCTGGAAGCATTTCAAAGTGTTTTATTTATAGTTATGATATCTATCTCTAGACTGCTGCAGAATTCAAAGAACCTTAATTTCTTATGATACAAGTCAGCTTTTATGTGATAATAATTTCAAAATTTATGTGGAATGAAATGGTCAGTATTGGCACTGTGTGATTTAATTGTTGAGAAAGACTGGAACTGGTTAACTGAACAAACTTTTGTCTAGAGCTGAAGCCTTGAAGGGGTGTTATCCTCATGGGCACAAAGAATGAAATCAGTCAAGAAGGTGACTAAGTTTTCGATAGTGACTGTGGTAGAGAATTACAGTGGTTTGTGGGCTGGTAGTTGTGGCAAGGTTGACTTTAGGGTTCTTGCAATCTTAGACTTGTGAGAATTTGGATCATCCATGGTAAGAAGCTGCATAATGTCCACTACAGTAAGCACAACATTTAGATTCTTTCCTTCTGGAGCAGTTGCTTACCAGGTGCTGCTTTCTATGTATAACATATTTGGGCTTGGTGGTGCAAACAACTTGTGTGTGTGATAGAAATTTTTGTATTTGAAACAATGCAGAATAACTATGGGAGTTGATTTGGTAGATTCCACAGTACTGTGCACAAAGCACAGTAGAGATCTTAGATTTGACAAGCTTGTCCACTGCTTTGAGTCAAAACATTGAACTGAGCTCCATGGTGTTAGTTCTCCAGTCTGGTAGGACTTGATTTTCTTGGCTATGAAGGTAAAGTAGGGTTGATTGTTGAGTTCTTTCTTGATTTCATCTGGGGTGATATTGTGGGGGATAATTTTAATTACCACGATATTTTTGCCACGTGAGTCACAGGGAACACTGAAGAAGGCCAGGCTTGATTAATGTAGAGTAACCCCAGGAGGTAGCTGCTCTTGATAAATAGTATTTCCTTTCATGGTCACGGTTGTTGCTAAACAATATTACTCGCAACAGCCATTTTAACCTAATGGTACAATGCACCGATGGCAAGAGTGTATGTGAAAAGGTGTGTCATGATATATAAGACTGTTTAGTTTTTGTCATAATAAGAGTTAAGAGCAGACGATTGTGGGAGGTTTTGCTAATAATTCATTGATGTTGAGACTATTGAACGTCGTGTGCAATATTTTTACGTCGAGAATATATAATGCGGATAGATGATTAGGTGATAAAGATATAAATAGTGTGACATTGGCTTAACGTTTAATATGTTACAGTAAGACTAACAGTGGCAAAGAAGATAAGAAAAATAATTTATTCCTTCAAAGCGAAATTCTAAAGTAATCGAATCAGCATAAGCGTACTTTGATAAAAAGAACAGAGAATCTTCAGAAGAAAGAAGACCAAACAATTACGGTAACTCGCACCACAATTTTAAGTGAATCACACACAGAATACTAGTGCGATAGTAACAGAGAAGATTAATTGAATAGTAATTAATTGAATATAAAGTAATTGAATAGGCATAAGAGGACATTTGACAAGAAGAAGATAACTATATATAGTGTTTATGATATGCTTATAATATTTATAGCATAAAGAATTTGTTGTACATATTTAACTTGTTCCGAATATATATATATTATTTTGAAAACAAGTGAGGTGCGTGTTATTTATTCATCGTTGAATTTACCGCTAACAAGTCATGGATACCTACTGTCGAACAATCCTTAGCCCAACAACAACATAGTATATATTTATACTATCAAGAAATATAAGTAAAAGCCTTTTTATTCTGACAATTGGCAAAGAACTATATTTTAAATTCTGAAAAGGTTTTACCAATATTTTACTTTAGAAATGGCTAAATAAATATATATATGTATATTTAACACTGTATTTAAGTGTTTAAGTAAAATAATGGTGACACCTGGAGACTGATTAAAAAAGATGTTATGCTAATCAATTTATAAAACAGGTATGAAAAATTATCTTAAATAAATAGTAAGTTTTAGGAAATTCAGGGTTCACATTACATGGAAAAATTAAGCAAAGAATAAAAATTATTTTTCTCACAGAGATGAAACCAATGAAGGGAGATCACTGATTCCAGGATCTA
>NW_013666119.1:523276-527641 GCF_000517525.1 Limulus polyphemus
AAAATATATCTATAAGAAACCTCAATGTAAAATTTTGATAATGACATTTTGTGATATGAAATTGACTTTAAAAATGTTCATACTTAAAAAGTACTGGAAATATGTATTCAGTATAAAATGAAACTCACTTATTTCTAAACTAACAAATTTTTCATTTAATAAAGTATTTTTTATTAGAAAAGGATTTTAACCAGTTTATCTGAGTACAGATATAAAAACATATTTTAAAATAATTCTGAAAAATTTGATTTTGTGAATTTTTTACATCACAAATTACTTGTATAAATGTTTCAAATATTATGAACATTTTAATAAAAATCAATTAAGATAATAAAATATGCAAGTTACAGGTTAACTGTCAATAAAATTTATTTATTCTTAAATATAACAAGAAATTATTGGTGATTTTACAAAAATAAAAAATATTTATTTTAAAATAACATAATAATCTGAAATTACTAAAATTCTGATTTTTTTTTTACCCTTGGTAAAAATAGGCACATTATTTAACACTAATACAAGCCTTTTGTTATGGGATTCTTTGCAAAAGCAACAATTTTCCTTTATATCAAAGCTTCTGAACAATAGTATATAAAAGAAATGTAACAATGCATTAAATTGTTTTTATTCAAAGTTGAAATATTTATTGTTGATTTCAATTGTTGTCTTTATTTAAATTTTTCATAACTAAACCACAAGTGTTATAGATAAATTTATTAAATTTGATAACACTTCTAAATATTTACAGAAATAATATTTGTACATACATTATGCTATTTTTTAAATCCACATCAAAATAGATATAAAAATCACAATGGCTATTTTATTTTCGATATTTATTTTTTATCATTATAAAGATTACAAAAACTTTATGGAAAAGGTGAAATTTCAATGATAACTGAAAAAAAACCTTGTTATTATCTGGCCCACGAGCCTTATCATTTTTTAAACTTCCTAATTTTGTCTTAACCAGCTCAAAGTAAAATAATTAAGATTAATTTTGTATTATAACATACATAGTTTTATCTAACTTCCAATAATATTATTTGTATTCTAGTTTTTTATTACATTTCTGAAATTATTAACTTTTCTTTTGAAAGCAAATAATTTGATTATCTGTAAGTCGTAATTTAGGTTAATACACAAATGGCTCAGTATGCATGTTAAATACTTTTTATAATTTATATTTTTACAAATACCCTTTTTGTTTTAAATAACTCGAAATCAAGTTGATAATTATAATTATTAAACTTGTAAAGGCAGTAGTGTACATCTCATTAAATTTAATGAAATACAGTATTAAATTCTAATGAATTTCAGATAAATATATATTTCAAAACTCACTTGTGTCTTCAATGCTTTTTGTGCTTTCTCTGGCCTTCTGATTCACTGCCACTGCATGCATCTTTATATTGTGAACGATGAAAATAAAATAATTTAATTACATTGAAATATTGTTATTATCTACATGGAAGATATAATCACATGGCAGTAATCATGTGTAAAAATAGTTGAAAAACAAATATATAATTATCTAGCACATATTATGATGAAATTATAATATGCAATTATAATATGCTCAAACTGATGCAGAAGATCTGGAAATTTTTAAAATTTATGAATGTTTAGTTGCACATTATCAGATTTGTAGCAAAAATTTAGCAATAAGCCAGAAATTTTGTAATATTGAATCAGCTACTGAGGAAAATGATAGGTAGATATTATGATACTTTTCCAGTATAAAAACTGTATTATGCAGAGTTAATGAGTTTATCATAATAAACCTTTGCTTCTTATATTTAAAACAAATTAAGTGAGATAGACTTATACATTATTATTTCTTACCAATGTTTCCCACTACTCATACAATTTCTTGATGACTTTGAGGATTTAGACCCTCTGGAAGATTTTGACACCTCGCTATCATTATCAGAACCTTTCCTGCTGTGGTGTTGCCTTCAGGTTATAAATGTATACACAAGTTAATAAATTATTACTACTTCAGCTGGTAAAATATTAAATAACTATATTATATAACTTATTTGCTAGTTCCACAAATATTCTATTATGTTTCACTCTAAAATTTTAGTGATCACTTAGTGAGTGAAAATATTGTCAAAAACAAATAAAAGTTAGTTCACCGTCTTCTCCTGGAATCACTCTCCATTGAGGTTGAGTGTTGATGGATACAAACTTTTTAGTGACCGAGGAGAAGGGTTGGTTGAATTTGAATAGACCTCTGTCAATTGCACAACTTGAATTTTATTAAATTATTTTACATATTAGTAAATATAATACACATACTTTAACTAAAGAGTTTAATATCAAGAAATAATGACCTAGAATAATGCCACTTTCTCCTAATGAAGTATATTAGAAATAATTATAAAGAATGTTCAAACGTAATCTGTATACTCAACATAATTAAATGAGTATTTGTAATTTGTATATATGGCTAAGTAACTAAGGCTATCAACTGCCTTCCAAAAATTTCAACTACTGATCAAAGGGAAAGCAGTGAATCAGCAGCATTTACCACTCACCATCTACACTAAGGCATTTACTGTCACACCTATAAGCCACCAACAGTGCAGAGAATATTTTGTGGAATCTCAAGGATTCAAACCCACCTTGCCAGCTCTAAAAGTCAGAACTCTGCCATAGGTCAACCTTCACCCAAATGAAAAGAGGGTCGAACATCTTTTATGTTTCAATAAGCATATAGCACATTTATCATAACTTTTTGATGAAACAAAATTCACTAAAATGACTTAATTATAAAGTAAAATATTTATCATTATAGTGAAAACGACTTCCATGCTACCCATGGTGAAAGCACTAATATTCAAATTATATTTTATTCAGAAACCAGTACATAAGCAAATTTATTTTAAGAACAAAGTAATTTACATAAATATTTTCATGTAATAATTTACCCTCTTAAGTTTATCAGTTTAATTTCTGAAGCAAAATAAAATCTTTATATCAATTATGTGATACAATATTCCTGTATTGTATGGCAAAAAACAATCATCACAGTTACTTGCTAAGCTTACAACAGCATTTCTACAAACCATCGAGAGTGAAACTGATGGGTTTTTTTATCTACTTTTGAAGTCATCTATCTACTCAGTCATGGATGCTTTGAGCACTTTTTTTGTACTTATATATGATCTTTCAAGTGCAACAGAAGATCTATGGAAAGTTTGTTAAGATATGGGAGTCTAAGATTAACATTGTCATCCTTCACTAAAGCTTGTTGCAGAGTCAGGAAATAGTGTTTACTCATGGCCATCAGACTGAACAGGGTCAATGATGAAGAAAGTAGTTCCAAAGTGTTAGGTATTAGAATTTCAAATAGCTTGAAATTGAATAAACTGATAAATTTAAATGTAGTAGTTAAATTGTACTTTGGATTTAGTATTGAAATATATGCCGATATACATTCAGTTTATGATATTTGCCAACGAGATTGACACACAGTTTTCTTTTTCAACACAAATACATTTTAATATACACACAACAATACAATTTACAATAAAAGTTGTTACAAATAGTTATTACAAACAATAATTTATAAACAAAAGTTTCACAAACTTACAAGCAATATAAAGTTTTCTTTCTAGTCTGGTACATCTTCCATATCTTATTGAGTGAGTTAATAATAATTTGTAGGTACAATTCGCTTAACGCGAAGCAAGCTAGCTTTGTCCTTTGCTATCTATCGGCCACACACGCAAAGTTTTCTACGATGAATTTATATAATGTTTTCGTAAAAATACTAATGTCTGATAAGAATCCGCTGAAGTTAAACGATTTGTAATGTTCGAACTTTGTAAAGGTTCCTGGTCAAATATCTGAAGTTTTCCGGTTAATAAGTATTATAACAATCACAATTATGGCTTCCAAAGTTAACTGCACACTAACAATAGATATTCTCGTTTTCGACGCGTCGCGTTAGTTATATTTATAGGCGTGTGGAGGCGTTCTAGAAATTTCAGTTTTCGGTAACAATACTGAACTACATTTAAGCGTTTACGTATATTCATATACTGTTGGCTCTTACTCACGAGAATCTTCTACCACTTTCGAGGAGTTTCACAATACATATTTAACACTATAAGTTATGCATGTTTTAAAATATAAACTTAATCTAAACAAACGTTGATATTAAAATAAATATATAATAACAAATTCGTTACAAAAGGCAACATGGAACATTAAATACCTTTTTTATAAAGTGTAATTATCCCTTTTTCTGTACAACCATGATAAATTTATAGTACTGTTGTAAGCTATGCTTTAAGTATTTTAATTCAAATGTTTTGTTTTTGTATGACATTATGATGATGTCTAGATTTGGTG
>NW_013666119.1:528129-535566 GCF_000517525.1 Limulus polyphemus
CTCACTACCTACACACACACTGTCACGTCACGCCGCGAACATCATACATATACCAGCCCACCCCCAACCTTTCAACTGCTAGAGCACTCCCGAAGGAACAGGATAGTTGTAGAAACGTGGCGTGACACTAGTCACGTGACCTCGCTGACGCAACAATATACAAAGTTAAACAAGATAACTGAGATTCTTATTGTAATCACTCTTTTATTACAAAATACAACTATACTTTTAAAGCCCTTTATTTCTTGTGAATATTAAGAATAACAAAAAAATATTTTAGTACACTACCAGTTCATTATGAACAGTCTTTAAGCATAATATACAAACCACACTATATATATCTATTATATTATATGCACATCATATTGCCTTTTATAAGAAGCATTTTGATTAAGAAAAAAATGAAAAAAGTCATATATGGAAATGAATTATTGTGGTTCTCATGTATTTTACATATATTGAGTTTTGACAATTATATACATTTAGTACATGTATTTACTGTAGCATTCTATGTGTATAAATATGAGCATATGTATCATATTTTACATATAACCTAAAAAAAAAAAAGGAATGGTAAGAAAAGCCTGGACTTGTTTTATATTGAAAGTTTTAGCAATGTTTCTTATCCAGGTTAGATGCTAGGAACACAGTTTCATGAACAAAATGTAGAAACTAGTTCACCATTTTAGTAAGTGTACTGTAGGTCAAACACACCAAATGTTTCTTTCTGTTTTAGCTAAGAAAGGTGAATATTTATTATCGCTAAAATTCTATAACATTTTTTTACTTACACATGTTGAACTATATGCACATTATGTGCAAATAATTGACTTTGGACTGTATTGGTTTTATTCTTGTGTTAGTCATTCTCCTTTACTATTTCTAGACTTTCCCACAGTAGATGTTGTTGGAGAATTCCTTAAGCTTGTATAAATGAGTTTTTAATTGTATCAGTCATGCACAGGTTTAGAAATATCTGAAAGAACTTGTCTTTCCTAGTTTTGCTAACACGAGTTAATATGTGTTGTGAGTGACCAATGCACTCTGTGATATTTGATCATATTTACACAAATACTTAATAATGACTGACTCTCTCATGATTATTTTCAACTGGCATAGATCTTTCTGACATATGAGAAAAAAAAACGCCATCATCTTTCATCTCTGCATACATGTCCATTAAATGAGTTTTTGCTGTTGTCATATTTTGTGCCAATTGAACAAAAAAGTGTTTTAGTTCATTGTGAAACTTTGTGTCCAGTCTCATCTTTTAGTTCAGTCAGGTCAGAATTCAGTTTAATTCCATAATATATTTAATTCTAAGCTAGGGTGACTATATTTTTATATTTTAAAAGTAGCAACCTCTTCTTTTTTACAGAAAAAATTATAAAGAAAAAGTTACGCAAATAATAAATATTATTAAGTGAAAAGAATACACTATATTATTGTTCCTAAAGAGTGAATTTTTTGAGCAACTTGTTATTCCCCTGGAGTTTGTTTTAAAATAAGAACTATCATCATTCATGTTCACCCTTGAGTTACTTTAAGTAAGTGATTTATGACTTTGAACAGTGGCTGCTTATCGAACATGCTATCTTACATACAACCATGTCTGTTTTGGTGAGTGCAAAATGATGTGTTCAGTGATGTATGCAACAATCTTGATAATCAGACATGATCAAATCTTGTTGGCACTGATAAATATAAATTCAATTGTGATTTAAATTTAAATTTAGACCAAATTTTGTATCTGATTCAAATCTCGGACACGAGCCCCCAATTTATTATGTTACGTATTAGAATTTCAAATAGTCCGAAGCCGAGTTAACTGATACTTTAATTTAGTAGTTTAATTGTACTTTGGATTTAGTATTTAAATATATATGCCGTTATATAGTCAGCTTATGATATCTGCCAACAAGATTTATACAAAATTTTCTTTTTTAATACAAATACATTTTAATATACACACAACAATACAATTTACAATAACGGTTATTACAAACAATGATTTATAAACAAAAGTTTCACAAACTTACAAGAAATATAAAGTCTTCTCTTTACTTTTAGTCTGGAACTTCTTCGATATCTTATCGAGGGTTCACGATCAGCGAGTTAATTATTAGGTTCGATTCGTTTAACAAAAAAGGGAGCTAGCTAGCCCTGTAGTTCTCGCTGATCATACTCCTATTAGAGATTGAGTTTACACCGATGACACTAGGTTATTTACCGGCCACACACGCTGAACTCTCCACGATGAATTTATATAATGTTTTTGTAAAGATACTAATGTCAGATGAGAATCCACTGAAGTTAAATAGTTTGTAATGTTCGAACTTTGTAAAGATTCCTGGTAAAATATCTGAAGCTTTCCGATTGATAAGTGTTATAACAATCACAGTTATAGCTTTCGAAGTTTATAGCACACCGACTATAGCAAACTATTAATACATACTCTCTCTTTGCGCGTCGCGTTGGTTATTTTTATAGCCGTGTGAAGGCGTTCAAGAAATTTCAGTTTTATGTAACAATACTGAGCTACATTTAAGCGTTTACGTATATACATATATTGTTGATTCTTACTCGCGAGAATCTTCTACAACTTTGAAGAATAGGTGGGAGTTTCGCAATACACGTCTAACACTAACATCTAACATTAAAATAAATATGTAACAACAAATTCGTTACAACTCCCTTCTTAGAGAATTAAAAATTGGCTTTAGACAATTTTAAACTAAGATATTATACACATATATATATATACATATACATTGGCAACAATACATTAAATATAATACAATATCCGAAAGATTTCAAAACTTCAATAATTACAGTGCAGAACACAACCAATACAAATAACCTTATGATCATAAAATTACATAGCAAGTGAAAGTGCATCAGTACAAATGTTATCAACCACTTTGATATGGATTATCCCCAAATCATACTCTTATAGTGATAAACTGCAATTTAACAGTCTTGTGTTTTGTTTTTCTTTTCTTTCTTTCTTTCTCTTTATTTTCTTTTGGGATAGGCTTGATATCTTGAGAAAAAACTTAAAAAAGACAAAAAACAACAACAAAACAAACTAATCTACATCTCCTGCAATAGTTTTGAAACACCCTGTGTAGCATGTACAAACTTTCCTGAACAAAACCTATGATTTTTCAGTAACCCCTGGTGAAATTATGTTCCACATAATACAATTACGTTTAAAGACATAATCATTTTGTCATAATTAATGATTTTTTAACGATATGAAACAACGACGATATTCAACATATTTTCTTATAACAAATCTCATACAATACCTGTTCTCAACAGTCTAATTCGATCACTTTAAGGAACATCCAACAAATGAGCCTTGTCTATAGAGGTGAGAAACAGTTTGGTTTAACTATTAATTATATGTTTCATTTGTATTTTTTGTTTTCAGGTTTATTTGTTTGTCTTAGCGCAAAGCTACACAATAGGCTATATGAGCTCTGTGCTCCACAGGGAATCGAACCTGGATTTATCGTTGCAAGTCCGTAAACATATCACTGACCAACTAGGGGTGGGCTATTTAATTTTTATATTATATTTAGTACATCTAAAAAATACCAGAAACTCATTTGGATAACACTCATAATCATCAGATGGGCTGATGAGAGCTATTACATCTCAAAACTACAATGTTCAATCAATAAGATATGCGATATATTATTCAATATGGGCTAATAAGTTACATAGGACAAACCATACCACAGTGTGGTGAACACAAATGAGGGATACATCTAGCCTAAAACCGTCCAAAATCTTAAGCAGCTGGGGAATGAAACAAATATTCCTGCTATTCCATTCAAAGACATACCATTCAATTCACCATGGATTTCTGTGCGATCATACTGTTCAAACAGACGCTGAGAAACAGTTGGCCACACACATTAGATTGATTTGGAGAGTTCTGCTTTGAACATGACAGCCTTCCAATGGAAACTACACAACTATACTTCATGGCTATTGTCAAGAAACACGGTCGTCAGATAGAACATGATCAGACATGTCGCCATAGAATGCAACGACGTGGTTAATCTCCAAATTCGTATCAATATTATATACTCAGTCTCTGTATAGATAACTTAACAATAAATGACAAAAAAATTACAATGTTATTACAGTATATGAGCCATACGATAACTGAGAAAGTAGCTTTTTGCGCCTTAGCTGCAATAATAACTACATAGTCGATATTTTGGCATAATTGGCTTTAATAAACAGTTCTTTGTCATTGGAGTAGGTTCACAACTATTCCGTTAGGTTGCTCCACATCAAACTGGGTTATTCTAGGCCTATACTTTTCTACAGTGACTACTACGAACGCCATCTTCATCAAGCTTTACAACAAGAAAATGACAAAATAGGTTATCTCAATTTAAAAAAAGAGCTAAAGAAACCAGGAGAAAAATTATTTGTGCGAAGGGACTTGTAAAGCGACAGGATTAATTTTTCTTCTACAAAACAAGACAGATCGTGATATATCAGAAATTTTGACATTATGTATAATAATGTTTTAAATAATTCAAATTTGAAAAATCGCCTAATTATATAGTATAGGCGAGTGACTGTTTCCAACCATTATATACTTAGTCTGTTAATTAATGTAAAATGCTTTTTATTTATTAATACATACCAGTCGATGGACCGATATGCTGGTTCATATTCTACTGTAATTTGTAGGTTGTAGTTTTGGATAATATGCAACTGTAAGAACATCTACATGAATAAGTCAGGTGCAGCTTCCCTGTGTTGGAGATGGGGTACCTCCCTCCCTTCCTGAACTAATGCTTATGATTCATCAAAACGAACTGTCCATCAATAACACCTGTTACTTCGAGAGCTCACAAGCATTAGACAAGATAAGACATACAGCACGTATAAAAAGTCTCACTGCTTTCACACCTAGCAAGTGTATCTTTCGTTCAGACTAAGTAATCCGTGGTCAAAAATTGAAAACTCTTTCTATATAATGCAGATAATGCTTTCCTGGATCTGTTGTCTCACGTTTGTGTTATTCACAAGTCTTGATGAGCACGCTGCCGAAGAAGATATAAAATTTAAAGTTTTTTGGAATGTTCCCTCTCAGCAGTGTTCAAGGAAATATGGAATAAATGTCACCGACTCACTGAGAAAGTTTGGGGTGCTTGTGAATACAGGAGAGGAATTCAAAGGCGACTCTATTACAATATTTTATTCAAATGATCTTGGGCTTTATCCAAGGATTAAAGAAGGAACGCACGTTAATGGTGGACACCCTCAGGTATGTTTTATTTACCTGATCTAAGAAATAAACAGTCCCATTTTTGTATATCATTGGCATAAAGTTTTGTAAAAAAGAATGCTCCGAAAAGTAACACTAACTGATAGACTTTGCCTAAAGTATCTTCAGGTCAGATGATAATTTTGGGTGAAAAGGTTAATTTAATTAAAATAACAATACTAAGTATATATGTGTGTTTCCTTGATAGAATTACTGTAAAGTTATTGAATACTTTCTTCAGGTTTTCATCTACCATCTTCTCCAGTTATTTTTGAATGATTTTAATGGTCAATATATATATATATATATATATACGAGGTGTCTCAATCTCCTGAAATTCCCTACTGTTGTGAAGTAGGTGTGAAATGTTAAAAATCTGCTGACATAAAAGAGTGTTTAGCCATATTGAGGGTAATTTTTACCTGACATTGTGTTCTGACGTAAAGTTGAAACCAAATGTTACCTGTGAAACTATCGCTTTGAAGTAAAATGTATCAATGATCATAGCGAACATGGATATCACTCCATAAACATTGTTTTTCTTATGTGTTTCGGATAATTTCTTGAATCGAAAACATTTCGCTTTAATACAGGGCTAATTATACATACATATATATATATACATAATGAAATAAATAGTTTCAGTCCTATTATTTACATTAATTGTTAATAGGCGATTAAAATCAGCACTACAAAACAATAATGAACTTAATATAAAATAAGCATTAAGAAGTTTTTTGCAAAATCCATTCTTAATGCTTGTTAAATATATATATAAGAAGTTTTTTAGTGAAGCGATTATGTGTTATAACATATAACTTTTAAACAGAACAGTAAAAGTTTTTGTTTTACTTATTCTCAGATCTACTCTAGATAACAATCCATGTTCTAATGTTAGACTCCGCCACCTTTTCAGCTTGCTGATTTAAGTAAGCACCTTGAGAAGACTAAGAATGATATTGAAAGGTTAATACCAAATAAAGATTTTGAAGGTCTTGCCGTCATCGACTGGGAAGAATGGAGACCCGTGTGGGAGTTCAACTGGAGCGGTTTTCGGCAGTACCAGGAAATATCACGCGAACTTGTTAAAGCACAACACCCAAACTGGTCAGCCGAAGAAGTAAACAAGAAAGCTGCAGCTGAATGGGAAGAGGCTGCCAAGTAAGATTAACAATATTTAAGAGTTTGACTATTTTATTTGAGGTTTGTTTGTTTATTTTAGAGCAAAACCACATTAGGCTATCTACTGTGTCTACCACGGGGAATCAAACCCGGATTTAGAGTTATACGTCCGTAAACTTACCGCTGTCCCACAGTGGGACATTTATTGGAGGATTCACTCGTTTTTTATAGAACTAAACCAACTACAATATGTTATCAGAAGCTTTTATTAAAAACTTAAATTGTTCTATTTTATTTTCAGAAATGAATTAAAAAGTTGTTTTGAAGAGTTGTTCAGTATTCTAATGTGAACCAATTTTTTACTGTGGCTTTGAGTGAAGCTTGAAAAGTAGTCCGTCCAAACAGATATGAAAATCAAAGTCACTAAATTCTCATTTACAAATGAAGAGGTTATTGCACGTTCTATTAGTAGAAATTTCGTGGCCCGACTAGATGGTTAGTGCGCTTGATTCGGAATCTGAAGGTCGCATGTTCGAATCCTCAGCCCACAAAACGTGCTCGCCCTTTTAATAGTGAGGACGATGAAATGTGACGGTCAATCCCACTATTCTTTGGTAAAAAAGTAGCCCAAGAGTTGGCGGTGGGTGGTGATGACTAGTGCTATTCCCTTTAGTTTTTCACTGCTAAATTAGGGACGCTAGCGCAGATACTTCTCATGTAGCTCTGTGCGAAATTCAAAACAAACCATACTAAAATTTTGTCTATACAGGTTTGGAAAGTTGGACCTGAGAATACTGTTGTAACTTAATATCACACCTTGTAAAATTACAATCCTATAAACTGCACACTACAAACAAAAAATGTAATTTTAACAAAGATCCTTCCATTCTGTATGCATAGTTCTAGCTACTTTGTCTTCTTGACTAATTGTGTTTCAATTTGAAATTATATTTACCAATTGTTTGTTGAGTTTACAAAATGTTTCAGGTTTTCAGATTCAGCCAATACTAAGAAAC
>NW_013666119.1:536006-548267 GCF_000517525.1 Limulus polyphemus
GTTTACTTGACCTTGTTTCTACGTAATTCCCTCCTGGAGTGAGGCCTTACTCATTTTGAATGGGGGGACGAGATAATAAGCGTTTGGGCGTATTTTACTTGAATACGTATAATTGAAATAATATAAAATAATTAATAAAAGAACGACAAAATCGCAGTGCTTTAGACAGGCCCACCTGTCGAAAGAACATGGTTTTATCGATTTTCGTAGGGCGCACGAGGATTTTTCTTCGCTACTTTAATTCTTGTCTTTGTCCGCTTCTCGTTAAAAATCCTTTGTCTTCTTCAGTAGCCAGACGAAAAGATTCTGTCTTAATGACACTTTTCTATGACGTGAAAGTGTGATATCGTCACTATTTTAATTCTTGTCTCTGTCCGCTTCTCGTCTGTCTATTCAATGAACTTAGAAGGTACCAAGTACTAACAAAACTCTATGAGAAAAGATTTTGTTTTAATAATACACTTTTGTTTCTTCTTTTCCTTTACTGTCCATGTTCTAATTTACATACTTATAACATCTTGTAGAATTCAATGTACAACCTGAACACCACAACTGGTTATTTTTTTGTATAGAAAGTAGCATTATTTGTTTGAGAGGTTCAGTATTCTATTTTATTATCTTAGTTTGGAATTCATCTGAATTAATGTTTATACCACACTGTTAATGTTGACTATTTTTCTTTTCTTGCACACTTTAATGCGTGCGTTAAAACTAATCATAAAACAGTACAGACTGTCACAAATAACATTTTATTACGATATATAAACAGAATTTCTTAAAAATTCGATTCAACAAATAAAAGCACTTCACCTAGTTTTATTCTTTTATTTAATACATATTTCGTCTGTTTCTGTACATATTGAAAATATGCCTTAGTTTTATATTTTTACTCCTTTCTTTACTTATGTTGAGCATTCAAGTCTGAGAGTGAAACATTTGATCACACGAAGGTTCGTATTTGAAACTTAAATGATCAAAGCTGTATTAAGTCGATTTTAGTCTTATGTTTACACACTAATGTTGGGGAGTGAGATGTCGTCAAACATAATTAAACATATCAGTAAATGTAATGAAAACTTATATATTGATTGTTTGTTTCCTTATTTTCTCTCTGAGCTACGCAGAGGCTATCTGCACATAGTAGTCTTTGATTTCGAACTGATAGACTAGAGGGAAGGCAGCCAGTTAACAGCACCTACCACTAATTCTTAACCCACTACTGTCTGGTTGAGTAGTGGATTTGATCGTTACTTTAATAGAGAACCTACTGACCAAAGTGCGGATCGCATTTCAGAGGTAACGGACCTGAACCGTAAATATGGTCTTTGATATCTGCCGGAAAGAAATCAAGTGTACATTACCAAAACGCAAGTTGAAATAATGTTATTTAGAACAAAATTTCAAAAATTGACCTTGTGATATTCAGGTTCACTGATGACTAGCAGAAAAGTTTCAAAGTATATAACAAGACGAAGATTCAGTAAATGTACTACATAAAGCAAATCGAACACGGGCAGCAAAGGAAAGAAACACAGACAAATGAACAAATAGAACAAAAATGTGTTCACACTTACTGACTGGCTTCCTTATTTCAGTCTGGTTGCCGAGTTGGAAGATAGAACACATCTATACGAAGTAAATACTATGATAATTCTAATATAATGAGAGTTACAAGAGTAGTATACCACAATACTTGTGAGTTACAAGAGCAGTATACTATAATTCTAATGAGTTACAAAAGTTGTACACCTCAATTCTAGTGAGTTACAAGAGGATTATACCAAATTCTATTGAGTTACAAGAGCAGTATACCACAATTCTAGTGAGTTACGGAGGTTGTGATAGTGACCGATTTCCCGGCAGTTGTGTCTTTAGTTTGTTTCTTATTGAAGAATGCATAAGAACCAAGCACGTCAGTTCTGATCAATAACTTATGTCGGGTAATGGGGGATGACAGAAGGATGCAGTCTGCAGTGGCTAAGGTACAGTGAGAGCCTAGGCCTTTCCACTATGTTAACAAAATAGAGATTATTTGGTTCCACTGCGGGAACAGTGTCATGTTCAATGATTGTAACTGTAACTTTTTAACTTCAGTTTTTTATTATGATAAGGAATTCATTTTTCCAATTCCGGCAGGCATGGTGGCTTGTAATGCTACAGTTCGGGGTTCGATCTCCCATTGTACCACTGTGCTTAGCAAGAAAAAACTAAAAATATTGTTGCAGAATAGTGTTTAAATGCATACTGAAAATATTTTTCCTTCTGGAAACTTATCAACCAGTGGCAGCACTGCAGTACAGTTAAAATATAATATCCAGATCAAGAAGCTCAGTTATATAAAGATCCAACCAATAAATTAGTCAACGCCAGGCTTACACGTAGTTAAACTACCGATTTTATTAGAATTTCAGAAATAACGATAATCTATTCTAGTGCTCAACAATCATAACTAATAAGTAAAAAATAAAACTCTAAGTAAAGGAGGCCTGGCATGGCTTGGTGGCTAGGGCGCTTGATTCGCAATCAATGGATTGCGAGTTCTAATTCTACCACCGTATATGTTCGTCCTATAAGCCGAAGGATCGTTATACCGTGATGGTCAATCCCACTATTCGTTGGTAAAAAGTAGTCCAAAACTTGGCGGTTGGTGTTATTGACTAGCCTCCCCTTTAGTTTATCCCTTCTAAGTTAAGGACGACAAGCTTAGATAGTCCTCGACTAGGTTTGTGCGAAATTCCAAAAACAAGCATATATTAATTAAATGTATATATATATATATTATTGCTGTTTATAAAAATGGCTAATGTAAGCTATTTTTTGCACATTTTAAAGTATTATTACATAGTACAGACACCATACAGCCATGATATCTAATGTATTGCTGAGACTAGGTTATGGAAATAAAATATTTAGGTAGGCTATTGCTTACTGGTTAGGCCTAAATGATTTTACAGAATAATTCCTTAAACTGAAATTTGCTTTCATTTTCTTGAACAGTTAGTTAAATATTTTGTAAATTAATTAATCGAAATATTTGACAAACTTTCTGATATCACTCTGTCTAATGTTTATTGTTTGTATAATATTAACATTTGAAATTTCTTTTGCTCGTGCTTGGTAAATATTTAGTTTTTATATTTTAATCTTGTAAAAACAAGCTGAAACTTTATGACTTAACACTAAAATTAAAAGTTAAACAGACTGACATAATTATTGAACATGTCTAAAAATTATTTTTTTATTTCTTTATTAGGTTAAGGTGGCTATGGGAATCAAGCAGTGCCATCTGTCCGTCACTTTATCTTCGCAGCTCACAACTCGACAGTTATAATTTTACACAACGTATTTGGCTCACCCACGGTCGTTTGGCGGAAGCTTTACGCGTCCGAAACTCTGATGTTCCTGTTTATCCATATATAAATTACTTTCTTTATGGCAGCCACTCACCCGTTCCTGAGGTTAGTTGATTTGGAATTTTAGTTCAGTTTTGTAACCAACAACATGTTTTGATTGATAGAACTTTTCATAAATCTTACTATATTTGGATGAACCGAATATAAGTTTTGGCTTTACCAGATAAGTCCGCCCAACAGAATATTGTATTGCAGAACAGTGCTGAATTAATACCGGCTGAGTTAACCTAAGGAATAATACACACACACACTATATGTATGATACACAATGAAAAAAAAAATCTTTATAAACACTTAAAACAAAAACGCAGTGTTTTTAGTTTTCCTTAAATTTCTTCAAACAGTTGCTTCTTTTGAAACGTTTCTAAGTTAGGGTCATCCATTAGACTAACTAAATTAGAGATTTCTATACAAAACAAAATTATCATCTACCTGGAGTGAATAATCATTCTTATTCCACACTGGTGGGCGGTGATATCTAGACATTACCTGTATAATCAGGAAAGGACATTGCCCTAACCACAAAGTTGGATCTAACAGTGCTCTCCATTGGCAATAGCATGTAACACCTTCTTAGAAAATGACACGGAAAGCAAGGTAATTTGAAAGAAAATGAACTTAATGGTTTTTGTAACCACGTGTGATGCGTAAAACCTACAAATACACAGGATAAAGAAGAAATTGAGAATAAATATCAATACTAGAGAAAGAAAAATTATTACGTATTCCTATATCACAAATAAACTGCTAAATGTATAAATTGTGCAAGTCATATTTTATGTGTTTGTTTATTTAGCTTAAAACGCTAAAAATTCGGGTTTCGATACCAGCAGAGAACTCAAATTACTTAACCCATTAGGTAGCTTTGAGCTTGATAACAAACAAAGTATGGTATAGTATGTTAATTTAATCATATGTTTCAGTGCAAATACGAGCCATATAAGATCTAATTTCTATCGTGCTGGAATGTGAATTCCAAGAATTCATGGCTTGTGTCCTTTTGTTGTAAAAGAAAATTGCATTCTGCACTCTGGAATCGTGTATTCGTCGTAAAAGTAACAGTCAACTTGCACTATTCAATTAAAGTAGTCCCAGCGTTTGTGGTAGTTACTGCCTTCACTCTAGTCTGTTAGTTCAACATTAGCGATGTCTAGCACATACAGTCATTGTGTAGTTTTCCGCGAATATGCGAAACATACCAAACCATTGCAATTATAATACTTCACAGTTCATATCTAATCAAACCAACATACTAAACAACGATCGCTACTACCGTAGGTTTTATACGAAATAATGTAACTTTGATGCAGTGCTGTCAACTTGAAGATGGTGTCACCATTCGCCAGTCAAGGATGGGACTGTAGAGAATGGAAAATAACAGAGGAATAAATTGGTATTTAAATGATTTAGTGCAGTGATATTCTTATATTAACATTTATTTGTATTCTTTTATTTAAATCTATAAATGTGAAATTCAACATGTTGTTAACTATCAACGTGCAGACCAAATGTGAGGTGATGTGTGGATCGTCAGTTAGACCACGATGATCTACATTAATTTTTTAAAAATCCAAATTTCTAGCCATATAGCTTTCATAATCATAAAATGTTACTAAAAAAACTTGGATGAATAAAAACATGTTTTTAATTATACTCTGAAAAGTGATTTATCTGCACAATATTGAGTGTGTATTTATGTATTAATATTGTTCTTCTCGAACACCTTCCATACCCAAGGCTGCTGTCTGAGCCACCATTCGGTAAAAATCTTCCTAAAGAAATATAAATGTCTAGCAAAGCATCTGTTTTTCTTTAAAAACACCTGCAATTGTTTGTCAGCTAACAAATTGTAATTGCTTGTAAGCGACAATCAGTCATTTATATGTCTAGCTAAGCATCTGTTTAATGTAAGAACACCTGTAATTGTTTGTCAGCTAATCGCTCACACTAGAACGCAGACTCTAAGGTTGATATAAGAATTACCATTACTGTACCTGTATCTCACTGTCATACTTGTGTATTTATTGCATCTAACAGGTTTCTTCTTTGTTCAGTTGCATCTGTTTCAAGATAGGTTAGATTGAGTCTAATTTGACTTTTGTTTTACAGTTTTAATTAAGTAAATTGACGTGGGGAAACAAATTATATTAAAATATTTTAAGAGAAATGTATTATTTCTTTAATATTCGTATATTAGGCTTCGAGAAAAAACAAAAAAAACAAGACGTAGAAAACATAACTAGGCAAATCTCTTTCAAGTAATATCCATAATGGCATCTTTCCACAGCAGAAAGGTACATGAATAACATTAAGTGTGATTGAATTTGCTTTTTAAACTAGCATTTACTGATAAAAATAACAATTTTACTGATACTAGCAAGCATTTCCAAGCAGATGATTTATAAATTTATCATAGTCGAAAAATTTGAGTACTTTGATAATGATAATAATTATACAGAAATTATGAAAATACCGACTATAAATAGACGTATTTTCTCTGGCTTGTCTTTGCCATCAATTGGTTCAACATAAAACTACAAGAAAGAGATAATAATAATAATAGGTATTTTTGTGTGTTGATAGACAGAATTGTTTCTAACACAATATTGTGCAATACTGTCCAAATAAAACCGTCGTTATTAAACTTAAAAAAATAGGAAAAAACAGCTGTACCCAGTTCCAGATTTGAGTGAGTCTCAATTCCACGCCCTATCTTCTGTCTTGGGTGAGTGGTAGGAACAAAGATAATGGCCAGATGTGTTTTAATAAAATCAGATGGTATGGCTTAAGTTTAACTAGCTAAATGTATTGCGTGTTGGTTTATATTAAAAGGAAATGCGAACTGGGTAGTTTTTTTTTGTTTGTTAATTCACTGTTAATTCTCGTCTGGGTTTGTATTTTTCATTATACAGTTGATATGTATTTTATTGGTATTAGTAAATGTATTTAAATAACAATGTTTTTATTTGATCTCCTGAGAGTAGTATTGCTGAAAATCAGTTATATTTCGTATTAATTAATAAAACACCCAATACCTACATTTCTGTTTCTGACTGACGACAGTTTATTTATGTAAGTTGATTATCTAAAGTATCTCGCCCAGGTAAGTAGAAGTAAAAGTTAAGAACCTTAAGAAATAAAATTATATTTAATTAGGACTACAGTAAAAGTGTTTAGTTTACAAATTACTGTTTCGAAATACCAGTACATGTTATATCTTCAAACGAAAAGTGCGGGTCGGTCGGATTCGTTAATTCTCGCCATCCTGAGTAGGGATTGGCCAACCAGGCGCAGGGATCTCATCCTTTGCACACAATTCCTGCACATTTTAAAACATTCTTTGTTATTATTTGTGCTGCTGGGCCAATTACAGACGTTACATATTTGTCCAATGTGTTACAATCTTCTTTGTTGCCAACGAAAGACAAAGAACCCCAAATTAGTTGAGGGTTATCTGCCATAGTTGTTCCTAAATTGCAAATGATAGACTAGAGGAAAGGCAGCTAGTCAACTACGCCCACCGCTAACTCTTGGGCTTCTCTTTACCAGTAATGAATGGGATTAACTGCCATATTATAATGCATCTTCGGTTACAGGATTCAAACCCCCGACTCTCATTTGAGCACCATGACTACCAGGCCATACGAGTCCAGTATGTGTAATATATATATATTCATTTATTTATCATGTTAGAGAAACACGTAGGTTCAAGAAGTCTTGATATAAATATATATATCATTTAATCCATTACACCACCATTCTCAGTTTGCTCTTGAAGAATAAAGGTTCACTTTTTGAAAGCGCTCAGGTTGTAGGGTTTTTTATTCATTTCTATGTATATATATATATTAATTATGTACCTGCTTCACAAGATAGAAATATTAGTAACTTAAATCCTCTTCTATAAAAAAATAACTTTAAAAATATGAATTGTTTGTAAACGACAATCAGTCACTTTAGTTTAAACTTACACCAAATGACTGGACAAGATGTAAGTAGAACTTTTCTAGGTTATTAGTAATAGAAGGTATGTATGTAATGATTTTTTGTCTGTTTGCTGAATTTGACACAAATTTAAGCTACGATAACTGCCTTGGAGTCACATGTGTAGAATAAATAACATAATATTATGTCACAAGCCAATCAACAATAACCACCTTGTTCAAAGCAGTTGACAGCTGAGATATATTATAAATCATTGACTCATGACATAGTGTTGTGTTAATGACCGTTTATATGTGGCATGATGTATGTTAAGCTGCAGTATATAAATGTTTGACTGCCAAGTTAAAAGTGAAAGTCAGTTGTGTTTCGTAATTATCAATTTTACAGGTATTATCATGCAGATGCCTGTTTGGATTCGCCGTTTCATATTTAATGTTATTCATGTAAATTTCTGGTGTGGAAAAATGCCATAATGGATAATACTTAAAAGAGATTTCCCCAGTTACGTTTTCTACGTCATGTTTTTTTTTTTTCTCGAAGCCTAAAATACGAATATAACAAAGAAATAATACATGACTCTTAAAATATTTTAATATAATTTGATTCCCCACCTTAATTTACTTAATTAAAACTGTAAAAACAAAAGTCAAATTAGACTTAGTCTAACGGGTCTTGAAACAGACTCAACTGAACAAAGAAGAAACCTGTTAGTTGGAATAAATACACAAGTATAACAGTAAATACAGGTATAGTAATGACAATTCTTATATCAACCTTAGAGTCTGCGTTCTAGTGTGAGCGATTAGCTGACAAACAATTACAGGTGTTCTTACAGAAAACAGATGCTTTGCTAGACATATAAGTGACTGATTGCCGTTCATAAGCAATTACAATTTGTTCGCTGACAAACAATTACAGGTGTTCTTACAGAAAACAGATTCTTTTCTAGACATTTAAATGACTGATTGTCGTTTAGAAGTAATTTTTTATAGAAGATGTATGTACAGATATTTTAAAGATGGTATTTTCGTCGAAGATTATATATTTATTGCTTAAAAGTTTGTTTGTTTTGTAATATTCTGGAAATATACAAGTTAAGTTTTCTGTTGTAAGAACTGAAAATGAAGATTGCTTTCTTATACATATGATGAATAATTTTTTCAATGTTTACTTGGAGTAGTATGAGAGTTTAGATATAGAAAATGGACATTAGTTTTCAGTAAGTCAACTCTCGAAAACCAAACGAATGTACTTTGTGTACATTTTCTTATTTAAGAATTCTCTTAAAATATGGTAAACTCCAAATTGTTCCTTTTATCTGATATTTGATTTTAGTTGGATTCTAAACTTCAGCAAAGACTCATTCATAAAGGCAGAGTCTTACTGGTTTGGTAGCAGGAAAATATCTGGCAGTCATTGTCCAGAGTAATGGTTTTTATTACTTCATACGAAGAGGAAAAGTCTTACAGGAGTTTTCTGTTTGTTTTGAAGATGCATTCTGATTTTATAGTCACCATTCTGTTAGAACGTACTTAAGACAGAATTCACATCCGGCAATAAAATATATATTTTCTGTACTTATCGACAAAGCTTCTTTAAAAAGCTTTATTTTAGATTTTGTTGTCGCGTTAGTTGCTACTTCTTAACATTGGTAAAAAAAATTCTGTTTAACATGAATTGTTTCCGTTTGAATGAAGCAGAACGTAATTAGGGCTAACGTTTCCCTACAAAATTTTCAACATTAAATACATTTTTCACTATGTAATAAAACGTAGGTGTTGCTCCTGTTACCTTTCTAGACAGGACTGATTCTGATTTATCATCATAGTGCTGATATTGTTCCTTTGTTTCTTAGACATTATATCTGGAAGTGAAAAAGTGAAATGGTTTTTCCTTGACTAGTTCACTAAACTTGCGGCAAATAAGGCGATATCTCAACTTTCGTTCTTGATGCTTAAAGTACTTACTTTATCCATAAGAATAAAACTCCTTAATAGATTCTGCTTAGATAACTTTTTATAATAAATGTTTAAATGGGTATTATCTTAAATATGAACGATTCTGGCATTGTCAAGATTGGAAAATGTCTTAGCAGTATTCTGATATTGACTGGTTCATAACTTATATTGTTCGAAGATCCGACTTTCACTAATTCATAAACTAACTGCAAGAAAACTGTACAATGAAAAATGCGCGATTAACTTGATGATAGTGAAATGAAAGGAGCGAAAGTCATCAATAACTCTTCGCAAAATAAACATTTATTATTCAATATTAAATGCCATTTCAGTTATGAACTTCCTTTATAGGTTTAGATAACCATACATTATTCATTTATTTTCGCTGGTCCAAACGTATAATAGACTTTAGAATACTCTTAGCTTTAGAGAAAGACTGGTTATAATGTCAGGTTTTCCATTTCTTGATAAATGATCAATTCTCAAACTGTAATGTAGAAATGCTTGATAATGACCTATTCACAACTCAGTGTACAGAGTGATGGGGCTAGGTAGTGATTACATTATTTTGGCAGTGATTATTGTAATGCATATTAGTTTGAGGCACATAAGTTGCATTAAGCCAAACATGTCCTTTACATCTAAAGGTAACAAAACTAATCCTGCTTGACAACTCTTAGACAAATTGCATCAAAATATCACACATTACACATCATACCGTGAACACCACCCCCGATAAACAGTACAAAAGCCACAAGTCATACAATGAACAGGGTTTAAAGTATGATACTGTTAAACAGTTATAAGATACTTTCTACTAAATACAAAATGCCAAACTGAAACTAGGAAAAAGTAAACACTCATTTTTACAAAAGTGGAATACCTGGCTCACATTCATGGAAGAGAGGCATGATCCTGCTGATTCTGTGAAAATTTCAGCAGTTATAGATTGTATACTATCTATTACTAAACATGAAATCTACTTTTGAAAGCACTATTGTTGATATTGATTAAAGCAGCTACATATTATAACGGGGATGAAAGATGTTGACAATAATCTATATTCATATACGGCTAGCGCATATAGTCTTGTGTAGCTTTGCGCGAAATTCATAACGAACTGTTACAGAGTTACAGCATAAGATGTACTAATATCAAACTCTAATGCCAATGAAGAAAGTAATAAAACATCCACGACTCTAAACAAATGTATTTGAAACTACTAATCTGCCTGTGTATCAATATTGGTCAGACCAGGTACAGTGGAGGAAAAACACTTTCTGGCATCTACAGGACTTTTATTGCTCATTGTAATGTCTACAAGGCCACTTATGTAACAACAAATAAAATTCACGTCTCAATAAATAAATATCCATACAAGTTAACAATACGTGTGAAAGCGTGCTGACACGTCTGTGTAAAGCATTGTTTTTCTGTGCACTTCATGATCTGTCATTACTTCAATGGCAGTGAAGCGATTTTCATAATTTTTGTAGCCAGTGTTGGTGCTGTTGCCATCTTTTTTGTATTGATTTCAGTGACTATATTGATGACATTTTCCATTCTGAAAAACACTGGATCTTTACTTCTCTTTCACGGTAAATGAGGATAAGGACTGAGATGAAATTCTATGTTCCAGTCTTAAATTCTCGTCAGCCAAAGCTGGCCCGACTAGGCCAGGTGGTTAGGGGACTCAACTAGGAATCTGTGGGTCGCTGGTTCGAATCCCCGTCACACCAAACATGCTCGCCCTTTCAACTGTGGGAGCGTTATAATGTGACAGTTAATCCCACTATTCGTTGGTAAAAGAGTAGGTGCCTTTCTTTTAGTCTTACACTGCTAAATTAAGGTTAACGGATTTCAGTCACCTTATCACTTCAAATCACTTTTCGCAGCTCCAACGCTAAAAGAGTGCGGGAGATAAACATGTCGAACAAATTAGGCTCAAATTAAGTAAAACCGAATTGGGTAGTTTTTTTAAACAAAATGGCCCACACTGGCTCGTGAGGGGCCTGTTAAAATATTTTCATAAAATCGTTTTCCAGTCTTGAATAACAATTGAAATTCACTTACCTTCTGTAACAGTTTTATGAATAATAAATGTGAAAGTTAGGCACATAATTGTATTCATGTTGACAATATTTTAGTTAGAGAAGGAATAACTAAGATATATTATCAATTAAAATTAATAAAAGTTATTTAGGTTTATTGTAGTTTTCCTTTTTTATATCGAGCCCTCTGCAGGCTCAGGTGGGTTTCAGTTAATTTCTTTTTTTTATGAAATTTCCTCTACAACTCTTGCCAAAGTGTCCAGTGAGGATTTCTTTTGGAAGTTCCCAAGATCCTATGACCCTGAAGGTTGGATACTCTGTGGTTTATTGTTTTGAACTAGTGGTATTGCCCTGTTGGGCTTGCCATTTGCTTTGCAGATATCATTCCTCTTCATATTCCTGGGTATCTTACCTGTTTAATCCACTTTACCCCTTTGCATACCACCGATTAAATTTATTCACTCCGCTCATCACGAGCTTAATGGCCAAGCACCAGAAATTTACATGAATAACATTAAATATGAAACGGCGAATCCAAACAGGCATCTGCATGATAATACCTGTAAAATTGATAATTACGAAACACAACTGACTTTCACTTTTAACTTGGCAGTCAAACATTTATATACTGCAGCTTAACATACATCATGCCACATATAAACGGTCATTAACACAACACTATGTCATGAGTCAATGAGCAATAACCACCTTTGTGTCACATATGTAGAATAATTAATATATCATTATGTCCCGAGCCAATCAACAACAAACACCTTGGTGTCATATATGTAGAATAATTAGCATAATATTATGTCACAAGCCGATCAACGATAACTGCCTGGGAGTCACATGTGTAGAATAAATAACATAATATTATGTCACAAGCCAATCAAC
>NW_013666119.1:549140-551216 GCF_000517525.1 Limulus polyphemus
TACATGAATAACATTAAGTGTGATTGAATTTGCTTTGTTAATTAGCATTTACTGATAAAAATAACAATTTTACTGATATGAGCAAACATTTCCAAGCAGATGATTTATAAATTTATCATAGTCGAAAAATTTGAGTACTTTGAAAATGATAATAATTATATAGAAATTATGAAAATACCGACTATAAATAGTCGTATTTTCTCTGGCATGTCTTTGCCATCAATTGGTTCAACATAAAACTACAAGAAAGAGATAATAATAATAATAGGTATTTTCAGACAATATTTTTGTAAAGATAAGAAATTTCTGTTATGAGAAACTTACTTTGGACACAATTTTGTGTGTTGGTAGACAGAATTGTATCTTACACAATATTGCGCAATACTGTCCAAATAAAACCGTCGTTATTAAACTTAAAAAAAATAGGAAAAAACAGTTGTACCCAGTTCCAGATTTGAGTGAGTCTCAATTCCACGCCCTATCTTCTGTCTTGTGTGAGTGGTAGGAACAAAGATAATGGCCAGATGTGTTTTAATAAAATCAGATGGTATGGCTTAAGTTTAACTAGATAAATGTATTGCGTGTTGGTTTATATTAAAAGGAAATGCGAACTGGGTAGTTTTTTTTTGTTTGTTAATTCACTGTTAATTCTCGTCTGGGTTTGTATTTTTCATTATACAGTTGATATGTATTTCATTGGTATTAGTAAATGTATTTAAATAACAATGTTTTTATTTGATCTCCTGAGAGTAGTATTGCTGAAAATCAGTTATATTTCGTATTAATTAATAAAACACCCAATACCTACATTTCTGTTTCTGACTGACGACAGTTTATTTATGTAAGTTGATTATCTGAAGTATATCGCCCAGGTAAGTAGAAGTAAAAGTTAAGAACCTTAAGAAATAAAATTATATTTAATTAGGACTACAGTAAAAGTGTTTAGTTTACAAATTACTGTTTCGAAATACAAGTACATGTTATATCTTCAAACGAAAAGTGCGGGTCGGTCGGATTCGTTAATTCCCGCCATCCTGAGTAGGGATTGGCCAACCAGGCGCAGGGATCTCATCCTTTGCACACAATTTCTGCAATTTTAAAACATTCTTTGTTATTATTTGTGCTGCTGGGCCAATTACAGACGTTACATATTCGTCCAATGTGTTACAATCTTCTTTGTTGCCAACGAAAGACAAAAAACCCCAAATTAGAACACCTTCTATACCCAAGGCTGCTGTCTGAGCCACCATTCGGTAAAAACTTCCTAAAGAAATGAGAAGAACAATATTAATACATAAATACACACTCAATATTGTGCAGATAAATCACTTTTCAGAGTATAATTAAAAACATGTTTTTATTCATCTTAGTTTTTCAGTAACCTTTTATGATTATGAAAGCTATATGGCTAGAAATTTGGATTTAAAAAAAATAATGTAGATCATCGTGGTCTAACTGACGATCCACACATTACATCACATTTGGTCTCCACGTTGATAGTTAACAACGTGTTAAATTTCACATTTATAGATTTAAAAGAATACAAATAAATGTTAATATCAGAATATCACTGCACTAAATCATTTAAATACCAATTTATTCCTCTGTTATTTTCCATTCTCTACAGTCCCATCCTTGACTGGCGAATGGTGACACCATCTTCAAGTTGACAGCACTGCATCAAAGTTACATTATTTCGTATAAAACCTACGGTAGTAGCGATCGTTGTTTAGTATGTTGGTTTGATTAGATATGAACTGTGAAGTATTCTATTTGCACTGGTTTGGTATGTTTCGCATATTCGGGTAAAAATACACAAAGACTGTATGTGCTAAACATTGCTAATTTTGAAGTAACAGACTAGAGTGAAGGCAGCAACTACCACAAACCATTGGACTACTCTAATTTGACTGTTACTTTAACGACGAATACACGAACCCAGAGTGCAGAATGCAATTTTCTTTTACAACAACATAACAGAAACCATGAATCCTCGGATCTTTGTCCTCTGCTGGTATCGAAACTCGAATATTTAGCGTTTTAAGCTAAATAAACAAACACATAAAATATGACTTG
>NW_013666120.1:0-2741 GCF_000517525.1 Limulus polyphemus
ATATATATATATATATATATATATATATATATATGTTGACATTCTCCTTCACACAAGTCCTTATATTGGACCATCAGTAATTATTAAAGTTACCGGTATATAAGTTGTATTAGGTGTTGCAGCAAAGTAACGATTTTAAAGAATGTTTCTTGATTTTGCTTTTAATGTGATTAGACATGTATTTATTGTATTTCATTTTAGCCTTTCTCATCAAGATGTGAATCTCAACAGTCTGGTGGTATTTGTGGACCATCGTCACTGGATGGAGTTCCTTTTATGATCACTGCTGCCCTAAAAAACCAGGATCAAATTAGTGAAATTGTAAGTGGGGTGTTTCAGTGTATTGAAAATCTAAAAAAATACAACAACGATAGGCCATGGAAAGAAGAACAGTACAATTTTAGTATGGAAAGATCTGTTTTAAATGAGATTATTACCCAAAAATAAGCTTTTAGTTTTTGAAAAACTTGACATAATTAATATTTTCTCTATTTCTTAAAACTGGCAAAGAACAGGAGGGTAATTATGCAATCAAATACAAGGGTTGTTGTATTTTTGATATTGCTTGCAGTTAACTGAGTTCTGTGCTGATGCAGGAACATTTATTCTTTATACATTTCATCAATGTACAACATTCAAAGTAGATGTAGCTGTTTTTATTAAATTGGATAGAAATTAATTGTTAGTATAGTCTCATGAAACACAAGTGTATTCTTTTATAACCAAAAATTGTTTCAAATTTCAATTTATAATGTTTGGTTTTGAGTAAGTTTTTAACATGCTGATGCTTTGTATGCTTATAAGCACATATTATAAAGAATTCTGATGATTTAAAGATTTGATTTTTTTCTTATTGTCAATTAGCTGTATGTGCTTCATTACTTAGTTGAAGTATCTTTGTATTTAGGGCATTGTTTTGTGTGTGTTTTTAAAAGTTGAAACATTTTC
The DNA here is from genome assembly GCF_000517525.1 of Limulus polyphemus. Lineage (NCBI taxonomy): Eukaryota > Metazoa > Arthropoda > Merostomata > Xiphosura > Limulidae > Limulus > Limulus polyphemus. Next base: position 949 of record NW_013666120.1, read on the forward strand.
ACTTCCGTGACATGTTTTTTGAAAACATTAATAATCAAGCAAAAAAATGTTAACTGTGTATTTCATGGTTTTATAGAACTACAATAATATTTTGATGTTCAGAATATTACCTGCAACTAAAATGAATACATGTTCCTAAAAATATAAATATTGTGTACTTGTTGTTAGATAAACATTTAGAATATTTTTTTATCCTCAAGTTTGGTTTCTAGATTGTCTGAAAAAAGTCACGGTGACTCTCAGTATGGATAATCCCTGTACATGTTCAGCATGAGTTGAGAGTAGCACAGTAAAGCTGACTGTTTGACTGATCTTTAATTGCCTGATAGCTTTGTAACAGAATTGGAGTTCCCCATAGATATCTCCTGCTACAGTGTCTAGGATATCAATAAAATAATTGTTAAATTTACTTTTAAGTTCTTAGAACATAATAATACAGTTGACTATGCTATTGGCAGCATTCATATTTGTAATTTATTTACCTTGTATAATTTTTTCCATTTCAAATTAGGGCAATAACAGTATCTGGCAACTGAGCAAAGAAATTAGTATGGATGAAAAATTATAATAAAAGCACAAAGTGTTTTATAATTATACACATATGCCAAGTATAAACTAATTTTCTGTAAATGTTTTGTCTCATTGTAAGTGATGAGCTCAGTTTCAGTTAACAAATGCTATTCTATTATATGCTCTAGATGGTGTGCTAAATTTCATCATATTCTTTTCCATAAGAAGTTAATAATTCCCTTCTATAGATGCACACTAAAAGTAATTGTTTGTTTGTAAAAAAGAAAAAAGACAGCAATTCAATTTCTAGATCCTCTTGAAATATTTGCATCATTTATTAGTTAACAACATTCAAAACATATTACTCTGTTTGAATTTACTTTCCAAATTTACATAACTGAAGTCGTATGCTATCAACATATTTTCGATTTTTTAAACAATGGAATGAAAGGTGAAATTTAAAGAAATGCTTCTGATAATAATCTGGAATATATAAAACCATATATTTAGTGTATGTATGTATGTATATATGTATATGTGTGTGTATATGTATATATATATATATATACATTGTTCCATTACATCCAGATTCATTAAGAGAAAAGATTTCCATTTACTTGATTCTGAAACTCTAATATCTTCAGAAGTTATATTTAGTTCTATCTAATCAGATTTAAAGAACAAAATTGCTATCCTTAATCAATATAATTATTATCTTAAGTAAGACCTGTTACTGTTTTCCACCAGTGTAAGATTTTTCACCCAGTATATCAAGCTCAAAAAGATGTCATTACAGTTTGACAAATTTACATCATTTAATTATTTTAGAAGTTTATTGTAAATTTTTTGGTAATTTTAAAATCATATGTCATATTTGTTTCACTGTAATAAAATATACACTGAGTGGTTACAAGTAAATAGACATCTAATTTTTCGTCATTTAACTGATTTATGCTAACTAATTTGTGTTCATAGAGCACTATATAAATGAAAATGGTCCGCACACTAATTATTTTGTGCTACAACATGCCTAGAACTCAAGGTTCTCTCAAATTGTCAGGTTTTGTTAGAGGAATGATAGTTGGTCAAGCAGACGGTGGAATAAGTCAGCAGCAAATTTCGCAGAATTTGGGAATCCCGTTTTCGACAGTCAACAGAATCATCGTGCAGTTCAGGAAACAAGGCAAGGAAACAATTGAGCAGCGTCCGGGTCGTCCTGGTCCATCGGAGAGGACAAAAAGGGCTGTCAAGAGGAGCATCGTAATGGATCCCAGATTAACGAC
>NW_013666120.1:2866-4143 GCF_000517525.1 Limulus polyphemus
AAGTGGCAGGAAGAAAATGGTATCTAGAAGTTGCCCTGGCCGAGCCAATCTCCTGACATGAACCCCATCAAAAACGTCTGGGCCATACTCGACCGGCAAGTCAAGAAACAACCAAAAAAATACAACTTCGAAGAGCGATCTACTCCAAGTTTTGAAGCAAGAGTGGGTGAAAATCCCACAATCTAAAATTGACGAGATGATTCTCACGATGTCCCAAAGGATCAACGAACTCCATATATGTTTATAATAAAATTAAATTTCATTAAAATAAAACATTGCCACCAAGAAAAGATTAAAAATATTGTTTTCACAATAGTCCCCCCCCCCCAAAAAAAAAGTGTCGCAAGCCATTATTTTATTATCTTAGAAAAACCTTTTATCTTATTAAATTCATACAGGTAATTGTTTCAATGACTGAAGATCATGTTATTTTATTTACATTTTTAGGATGGAGAATGTTGGGGCATTGTATTCATCTTCTTTAAGAGCTGAGTTTCTTAGCTTAATGGCGTGAAATTCTTCCCATAAATTGAGAATGACATGAATAAACTGGATGTAGGCATGACATCACATTTGTTTAGACAGTAGTTGGCAATACTTTTGGTGTCGAAAGTTTTAGTGTTACTGCAGTGTTCTTTTATTTGACTGCAGAGACATCTGTTGGTTGATCTAATATATCCCTAGTTGCACCTTGGACATATTAACTGAGCAAGGTATTAAATAAATGTTATTTTTCTTTAAAATTGAAGAACCCTTTTGACCTTGACTGTTTTAAAGATACATTTTATCTGAACTTGTAGCTATAACTGTTTGACAACTTTCTTAATCAATTATGAAATAGTGCATAAGTGACTAAAGTAAGTTTTTTGTTTGTTTATTTTTGGAACATCTAGCACAATAACAGGTGGGATATTTAGTTTTTCAGTTTTCGTGTGTGTGTTGTTAAGTTCAGGAATGACAACAGTAAACAGTTTCTTCAAACATTGTTTAATGTTTTTCACTTCTGTCTCAGAAAGGTTTAGATTTCATGATATTTTAAATGCTTTATATAGATTTTCTTTAGGTCCATAATACACAAACTTAAAATTTCCAAAATTATAATACCTCTTCTCATCCAAAGCTATCTTGATCCTAGGTTGCCTTCTAATCATTGTTTCAAAAGTTTCGCTTACTACTTATACTCTGGGTGGTAATTTTGGTTAAGTCCTTTCAACCTCAACTTGTTCGAGGACAATCAGGGGTGTTCAGAAGCTTTTCCGCTTCTCTTCAACCCCGCT
>NW_013666120.1:4499-20636 GCF_000517525.1 Limulus polyphemus
TATTTTTGGCTATTCTGTAAAATTTCGTGGCAAGTTGTGTAAAGCGATCTTTGATTGTTGGTAACTTGGTAATGCTGTGTAGGTATTCTTGAGGTGTGTAGCTCGGCAGTCTGTGTGCAATTTTAATTGCTCCGTTTTGTAAAATTTGTAGTTTCTTGTATTGGTTATCTGACATGTTGCTGCACTTCCGTATTCCATGAGTGGCCTGATAAATGCTCGGTAGATTGTAATTATTGATTTAGGTGAACATCCTTTGTTTGTTCCGGCTATTTTGTTTAGGTGTTTTACTCTGACATTTACTCTTTTTGTAATGTCCTTGAAATGCGTATTCCATGTTAAATTTGAAGTGAAGTTTATTCCTAGAAATTAAATTTTATTCGTGAAGGTGATGTTAACGTCATTAAGTTTTAACTTGAGATTATTTAATTTTTTCCTTGACCCGTTTATTTTATTTTATTTTTATTTTTTTTGTGAAATGCAATGGCTTGTGTCTTTGTTGGGTTCAATGATACGCGCAACGAAATACTCCAAATGGCGATGTCGTCCGCGTATTGTGATGTTGATGTGTATGTTTGTTCAGGGAATGGGATGTCGTTAACAAATATATTGTAAAGTGTTGGACTGAGTACCGAACCCTGTGGGACTCCCGCAGAGAATCCGAAACTAGTGGAGAATGAATCGTTAATTTTTACCCTGGCAGTTCGATGATTTAGGAAACTTGAGATCAATACTGAATCGAAGGCTTTTTGAACGTCTAGGAAAGTGGCTATTGTTGTTTGTTTTCTGTTGTATCCGCTGTAGATTGATTCTGTTAATCTTACTAGATGATCGGTTGTCTGTCTATGATTTCTGCCAGAATTCTGATTCTCGTTAATTATGTTACTTGCTTCAAGGAAACAGTTAAGTCTTTTTGTTATTATTTTTTCCATGAGTTTACCTTAAGTGTTCAATAAGCTAATTGGTCTGAGGTTTGGGGTCGGATAGGTCATTGTCTTTTTTAGGTATGACTCTAATAATTGCATGTTTCCATGCTTTAGGGTAATAGCCAGCTTGTAGTGAGATGTTGTAGATGTCTGCGAGGTGTTTGATTACGGTGTCGTTTAGGTTCTTTAGGATTGTGTTGTTGATTTGGTCATCCCCAGGGGTTTTTTCTTTTGACGGACTTGAGTGTCTGTTTGATTTCTGTTAATGATATGGGTCTTGAGTAGAAGTCTTTGGTTGTTTTGTGTTCTGTTTTATCTAGTTGTACTGGATAAGTTGGGTTAAATGTTTCCTTGTTGTTGCTCATGTAGTTCTTGATTTTGTGAAGTGGTCTCTACTGAATGTGTCTAGGTCAGGGGTGATAAACGTGTCTCTGTAGTATTGTGCGAATAGTTCTGTTTGTTCGGTGTCTGAAGTGGCTGTGATATTCTTGTAGTGTCTTGGGTTTTCGTTATGTTTTTAAACTTCCTCCAGAAAGTGTTTGGATCATTGTAGTTTTGGTCGATACTTTTACAGTATTGGTTCCAATTGTTTCGTTGTTGTTCTCGGATTAATTTCTTGATGTTATTATTTACTTTGTTGATGTGGCGTTTAGTTAGTTTGTCTCGCGCACGTATAAATGTCCTTCTTAGTTTCCTACGTTCGGAGATTAATTTTAAAATTTCTGGTGTTAATTTCCAGTGACTAGGATTTGTGTTTCTAACTTTGGAGAGTATGATACTTTCCATTGCTTTTTTAATTGTTGCTGTTAATGTGTTGACGTAGTTGTCAATATCTGTTTCTGATGTGATATTCGTCTCGATATTTGGAATATTGTTACATATTAGGTTATTAAATCTGCCCCAGTCTGTTGTTGAATATTCGTAAATGATGGATTTAAGACTTGAGCTGTTTCTATTACGTGAGTTTTGTGTAAAACTTATCGGATCATGGTCACTACCTATGTTAGGGAGTACTTTAAAGTTGCTGGTGTGACCTACGAGTGTGTTGGGAACAATAGCTAAATCGAGAATGTCTTGTGATCCTGTGTGATTAGTGTGTGTCATGGTTGTATCGGTGATAGTTGTTAGGTCGTTATTGATTATAAAATTATTTAGAATTGCTCCGTTCCTGTTGGTCTTTCTACAATTAAAATCTACGTGTTTGCTGTTTAAGTCACCTATTATTATTGATTTCGGAAACTGTGAGTAAATCGAGTTTAATGTTTGAGTGTCTGGTTTGTCTTTGGGTGAAACGTATATACTTACTAGGGTTGTTGCTGGTGTCCTGTTAGTGTGGATATTACATAAAATAATTTCGTTTTGGGATTCTATGTTTATTTGTGGTATTGTTACATGTAGTTCTGTTTTGTATAATAAGTTTGTCCCTCGTGTTTCGCTAACAGCGCACCAGTCTTTTATACCCCTTCATTTTCGCGCCATTTCACAATATGTGCTGATCATGTGACTACCCTCAGCCAATCACACTGCGCCATCTATACTAGGTAGCGTAGTTAGCTCCCTCTACTATTATAGAACAATCCTAACTCGTTCTCCATGCAACTACAAATTTTTGATTGTACTTGATTACAAATTTATATCAGTTTCAACTTTAAGTTTCGTCTTCTTGCGTTTCATATTCTTTGTTTATACTCGTTTGTTTTAGAAATATTTGTTTTCCGAATTCTAATTTGTTCAATGAATTAGAGATTTAATATGACGGATGATGAAATCCCCACATTATTAGATAATGGTTCTGACTCAAGTCCCCAGATTTCAGGGTCGTTGACGATGTCTGCTGGGGAAGCGGGTAGTTCGTGTTTTACATTCGGGCGACGATTTCTTCCTTTCACATATCCATGTTAACCTTTTCCTGTGCTTCCATGAAAAAGTTTGGTTACAGGCCTGTCTTGAACGGTTTAAGCCTCTGTATTCCGGGAGATATGTTGATGACGTCTTTTTGGTGTAATAATGCGGAGTCGGTTATCGAATTTCTACAATTTTTTAATAGTAAACTTCCAACAGTTGAATATCAACAGAATGACAAATTTTCGTTTTCAAATGTTCATGCCTTAAATAACTAAGGTATACTTATCACTAAAGAGTATCATAACCCACTTTCACAGGACTTTATTCGCATCTTGAAAATTTCATCCCTTCAATCTTTAAAGAAAATATTATTAAAACCTCTTATTAAAAGCGTTTAAAATATCAGGAAACCAAAACTTTTTGAAGCAAAAGCTGAAAACATTAAAAAATGCTTAGAATAAACCGTTTTCTGTTGTTATCCCCATATATAATAATCCACGTGAAAACTTAAAACTAAATATCTCATCTGTTGTTATTGTTGTAAGGTTGTTCTTTCAAATTATCCTGTGAAAATAGTTTAACGCTCAGTCTGGGTGGCACAGCGGTATGTCTGCGGACTTACAACGCTAGAATCCGGGTTTCGATACCCATGGTGGGCAGAGCACATATAGCCCATTGTGTAGCTTTGGGCTTAATTACAAACAAGCAAACAGTCCGGGTGACATAAACAAATTGCTTTGTTTTCTCCTGTAATGTTTCCAAACACTTGTACACTGCTATAAATTCTTGTAGGCTTATATTACTAATAATGTTCAAACCTCTCTGACAATACTAAGACTAAAGTAAAATCAACTTGCTTGAACAATGTAACTCAAAAGCACAATGGCAAACACTGATTCAAGTATTTCACGGAAATACTGACTGATTTAACTCTTATTTTATAGAAAAACGTTATCTTGGAAACAAACTCTCTTAACTATCTCGTGTGTGTGTGTATATATAATCTACTTTCCAATATTCTAGAGACATTTTTGACATATCTTTAGAACTTTCTAGGTGTTCAAGGCCTATTTTATTAAACCTATTGATAGCATTATTTTAGATGTTCGAAGAAAACTGTTAATTTAGTCTTACCATATGTAGGCACTATTTCATACATGATTACGACACTCCAGTGGCACAGCGGTATGTCTGCAGACTTGCAATGCTAGAAACCGGATTTCAATACCCTTGGTGGGCTGAGCACAGATAGTCCCTTATGTAGCTTAGTGCTTAACTTCAAACAAACATGCATGATTGCGAAGAAAATTATCAAACTGCTATATCCACACGTTCAGGTAAAATGTTATGTTGTGTTTACACCCAGTTTGTTCCACGTAATTCCTGGGAAGAATTCCATTTTGTAATGCTAGAATATCTTGCCATTAACGGTAAACCTAAGAAACTCGGCCCATAACCAAAAGATGAGCACACTTTTACTACATCTTCAATTGTGAAAACGTAAAGAAATGGATAGAACACGAGTTTAGATTTTGGAATATAAGGTATACTGAAAACTTGGGTACATGTCTTAATTAATGCCACATAGATAACCGCAAATCAACACAGGCAGGAAGAGTAATATGGGTGGGGTAGTAATGATTGGTATCTAGTTTCAATTTTTAACCTTAAGCGTATTAAGGTTGTAAAAGGCCCTAAGATGTTATTTGACAAGCAAGGGAAGAAAGAAAGAAACTTTAAGCAGAAGTTACTATGATATGATTTGTTGATTTTGAACTTGTATATTTTATTCGCTCACTATATGGAAAACGCTTTGCATCATGATAGGCATGACAAGCTAATTTTTTTTGCCAAACAACACGTTATCAATCAATGGGCTGAGAGAATTCATAACATTAACGAATTACAGTAGATTTTCTTTGTGTTTCTAAATTACAATTATATTTTCTCAAATTAATGGGATTCTACGGCCGTTCAGCCAATGAATGCTTAGAATGCATTTCGAGAATTAAAAAAAAATATATTATTCTGTTGCTTTCTTGTGTTTATTGTTTTATGAAATTTATAATTGACCACTTCTGTGTTATTTCAAGCCATACAAACATTTAGAAAATACTTACTCTTTGGGAAACAAATGAAAAACAAAAAAACCCCAAACAATTCCCAAAAATGTATTTCTGGTTTACACTATGTGATAGTCTTTGTCTCTAGATTACAGAGCTATTTCAATAAAATATTGGCGTTTAATTTCAAGAGATCACAAGCGATATTTTATGCCATATCTGCGCTGTACAGGCGTTTTAATGATCTGGGATCAATTCCACAAAGCCATATTTACGTGTGTTTGAGAATATAACACCAGTTCAATGAACTTTCGTAATATTTTACCTCCACAAAAAATTAGGTAAAAACAATTAACCAAAAGTAAGTAAAAAAGGTATGCGAATTTTATCCCTAACATCTTCTCAATAAAATATTTAGTTTCGAGTTTACTTAAACCGGTTTCATTTACTGACACTAGTCTCTTAGTGGTACGAATTATACGCTATAGGGTTTTCTTGTATGGTATCAACTCAACAGAACACTAACTCAAGCAAATTTAGAATTGTATATATATATACACATAAAATATTTTAATATCTAATGCTACAAAACTTAATTTGTTTCTTTAGAGTGTAGTGAAAAAGCCTGTTGAAAATACGCTAAATCATCAACAACACCATACTGATTACGTAGTTCCAAGTTGTTTTCTGATTCCTAATAGCTGAAGTTTTATTGGCACTTTTTGACGTTTAATGGCGCTTTGTGAAAAGTTTACAAACAGATAAACACGTGCTTTTTTCTCATAATTACTTAAGGATTGGAAAGCAAACTTTAACTCGGTAAGTACACTTATAAGTTCACTGAAGTGGAGAATACGTCAGATGTGACAACTGATTATGCACGAAGATGAACACAGAGCATTGGAATAAACTTTTTTTATTGCATGCATGAAAGAGATAAGCAGAAGAGCATCATACAAGACTGAGAATGACTTTTTCTCTTTTATGCTTTCTAGTTGCATTTACCATCTACTGGTTTAAGACATCACTATCTAAAAGTCTATCTTGACAGACTAACATGGAAATATATTCTCACTTTTTTATCACCGATGAAGATATATCTTGCAAAATTAGAATTTGTTCTGCATGCTTAAAGCTACGTGGTTTAGGTTACGGTATAACGTTTATAGTTGAGTGGGTTTGAGTCTAATGAATCTACGGATGTTTAAAAACGAATACTTATTTAAACCTGGCTTTTCTGTCAATGTGCAAACGTTGTGTGGTGTGATATTTTCCGATTCGCGAATTTTTCTAATAGCAGTCAATTAAGCCCCAATTATTGGAGGTTTGAAGGATACCAAATTGAGTAACACATGCTTGTTTATCTCCCTGATCTCAGAGTTTGTCAGGAAGAAATACACACAGTACTTATCTTTATTAACAAGAACACAAAGGTAAAACAAGGGCAAGTGTGTCAGTTGTGGCCACGTTGGATTAGCAAGAGAGAGAAAGGAAGTGAAATCTTAGCCCTCTCTCACCAGTCTAGTGTGTGCCCACACTGTAAAGTAAACTACAACTAAGTGAGACTACAAAATGAAAATAAACCCAAAGTTAAAATGGTAATGAAAAACAAGAAATTCTAAGGTCCCGAGAAGAATAAAACAATGTTAAATCTTACAAAAATCTGCAAGTCTATTGAAAGTTTTGAATAAAGAAAATTGTCAATAAAAATTGTCTGACGAGAGAGACACTGGCTTTTAATACTAGAAAATAAAATAACAACTGAAGCAAGGTTTGCACACGAAACCTCTTCTGCACGTGTACCCCTTCTATTCATGCTCAATCATTGAGGTGGGGAAGCCCCAGGCTATTACTCAATTCACGGACAGAGAAGACAGCTTTCCATTCTTGGACGTTACCTGTTATCTTTCTTGCAAGAACTTCGGTTAATTGCCAATTAGCAGATAAGATCCTGGACATAGCTAGAAAGAAGCAAAGCTAAGATTGTTTATTTTAACGACTTTCCATGTCCGAACTGAACTGAAATAAACTACACAAATTTCGAAAACACGATAACTTCGTGTACCACAATTGCTACTATCTTGACTAGTATAGTATTAAACTTAGGTCTTTATACAATAGCAATAGTAACTGTAATCGATAACATAGAATAAAAAGACCAAGGGGCAAACACGAAAGGTAAAACTTAAATTAAAAATTTATTTTTCAGTTGCGGGGCGTGTTGTGGCTGCACTGCCCGCATATTCCTATATAATGTCGCCTTTGCCCTTAACAATAATTTCAAACTACATGTTTATGAGTGCTTGTCATTGAATATATTTTTTCCCATAGTGCCCTTTATTTGTAGTCTTACCTTCAGGTTACGGTTTTTTACGCCGCTAAATACTTGATGGTAATTACAAAATTAACTTCACAAACTAAAGAAACCAAAAAAAAGGCCTAGTATTCTCTAAACTAAATAGGATATCCATGTCACCTTAATATATATATTGTATAGGACAGTGAATTATGTTGTAATATACCTTGAATTATTTAAGTAGAACATAGTGTTTAAGTTAGGAGCACATAAAAAAATCCATTAGATAATAAAAATGAATATAGTGTAAAGTTTTATAAACAATTTAGTATTACCAGTGCTTTAGTTATAAAAAAATAACAAGTGGATCAGTCAGGTTTGATATCCAATTTGTGAACAGCAGTCCCATGCTGCACAAATCTGTTTGAGTAGTTTAACAACAGGAGTGATTTGATTAAAACAAATTAACAACCGGAACGGCGTTCCTGTTCGTTCCGCCTCAACTCAAGCACCGAGTATTACTGTTAGCAAAGGAATATAAATACCACAGGTGCGTAGTTCGAATACCATAATATTTAACACAAATATTTTTTTTTGTAATAAAACTAAACCATTACTTTCATAAGTGATAAAATTATAACCATCCTAATATTTATAGGAAATCAACGAACACATAAGTGCCCTATTAAAATACAATTACGTATTTTTGATATTTTAACGAGTAGTGTTCTTAACAGAAATATGTGAATTTATTTGCAGTATTCCATGTTTTTGAAGTTCTATGTTTATACAAAGTATAAAAAAAATATGTTCTAATCAACTTAAAGATAGAGAAACTGGACAGTTTCTAAATAGCTAAGTGTGATAAGATAATATCTAAAGTCTGTAGCACTGTTAAATTTATTAACTCCAAAATTACAGATTTGTATATAAACCATTCACTATTGGTGGGGTAAACATGTTTCATCGTATTCAATAACTTCGTGGTTTTGATTGTCCAAGAATCAGTGTAAAGTTTGTTATTAAGCACAAAGCTACACAATGGACTATCTGTGCTCTGCCCGCCACAGGTATCGAAACCCTGATTCTAGCGTTGTAAGTCCGCAGAGATACCGCTGTGCCACTGGATGGGGGACTCAATGTAAAGAGCTGACAAACAAAAAAATGAAGAAGAAAGAAAAGCTGTAGTCACACATTTACTATACAAAGGACACCCCAGCAATAATTAGAAATATTGAATATATTTTGTGTGTATGTGACTCGTATGTTATTAGACATGCTTGAGTCAATAAAGTCATAAACCCACAAGCAACCTGGCGAATAAAAAAGTGAGAAAAAATCGTTTCAAAATCCAATGGCACATCGGTAGTTTAAAAAATCTACCACGATGGTGTGAGCTAATGAAGATAACTGTATTCATGCAGTTATAAGTGAATTCGAAGTTTACTGGACGTAACTTTAGAATGTTTATGTTATAGTCAGTAGGAACCCTCCCCGTCACATCAAACATGCTCGTCCTTTCAGCCGTGGGGGCGTTATAATGTTACGGTCAATCCCACTATTCGTTGTTAAAAGAGTAGCCGATGAGTTGGCGGTGGGTGGTGAGGACTAGCTGCCTTCCCTCTAGTCTTACATTGCTAAATTAGGGACGGCTAGCGTAGTTAGCCCTCGTGTAGCTTTGCGCGAAATTCAAAAACAAACAAACAGTAAGAACCTAATGAATTTTTGTGCAATTGCATGGCCTGTTCAAAATACTTTCTCTGTGAATCAACTGCAACCTCTACAACTATGTTTTTAGTCGTAAAATTTAAGAAAAAAAACGATAAAATATTGGTACTAGTAACTTAAAAAATTATCGTTAAAATATTTTGAAAACTCAGAGAAGCATTTAATGTTTGATTTCTTAACAAAGTTTAGAGAGCGAACGCAACAGAAAATCATTTATTCCTTATGACTTATGTTACAGTCCCAGGGACTATTAACCGACAGCTTAATGTCATCTTACAGTACCTTAATGTTCAGAAGAATTTCTACATAATAATATATCTTTACACAATTTCCTTAAGTTGATGATTGATCTAAGAAATAAACAAACAATATACAAATAAATAACCATTAAAAGGATTTTTACGACCTTTAGGTTTGTCTATAAACTTTTGTCGTTCCCATATAAAGAGAATTAATTTCGTATTTTTCATAGACTCATCTATCATAGGGTTGTGAAATGGTTGGTTGTGCACAGCTTGTGATGATCGTTTCCCAGCCAAGATGTTTTGTCCTTCGGCAGGCTCGGTTTTGATATTTTTTGGCTGGTGACATCAATCATCAGTGTTCCAATGCAAGGAACCTATTTCCGAAACGTTTGTAAAACGACGTGAAGTCGTATATTTTAACGTTTCTTCCGGAACCCATACTGAAGACAGAAAAAAAAAAGTAAGCGGTGAGAAAGACTGTGTGAGATGAGATCTGCAATTCAGTGGAGACTTGTCAATGTCACATGCCATTTATCAGTGCCAGTCGCCAAGTGTATACACGTGCCTTTAGAGAAAAAAGAGGACGTCTGGAAATGCCCGAGACAAACTGCATTAAAGAGGTCGCTTTGAATTTTTGACTTGCACGTATACCGTATCGTTATTATACATGATTTCTCACAGTACAACGAGTATTTGTTGAATGTAAATGTTTTCCTGTATATATTTATCCCAAGTCTAAAACTTTCTATTTGGAGCTTCTGTGGTTCACTAAGCGGAGCTTGTCGTTAATTCTGTAACACTGCTAGTCTAGAAGGTCATGATTCTCTGAATGATTTACCAAGACATGTTATTATTTTCTGCTCTAATATTAAGTGCACCTACTTTGATATCAGAGCAAACTAGAATAATGAAATTGCTTGTTAGTTATTAATGGCTAAAGTAGTAGGATGTGTTAAAAATACAACATATAAATGTACACAAGTAAATGCATAATTGTCAACACAAGAGACCTACGTATAAAACGTTATAGTTTTAGCAGTTGAAAATTCATATATTTAATTATTTTATAAGTAGAGAGGTAAATTCTTTTTAAACATTTTGTGGATGTATTGTACATATAGGTAATGCACCTTTGATCAGCATGTACGTTGTCGTAAATTTGCATTAATCTTTACTCTAATCCAAGATTACATACCACAAGGACTAATATAATCTCTCTCTTGGGCCAAGGACTTTCATTAGCAATTGTAAAAGTTAGGTCCGCATTCTCAATCAAAACTCAGTTGGAAAGCAGCTAGAGGAAACCTCGACTGGCACATCAACTCGACCTCTACCGGTTATATCCAATATGCAGAAGCATAAAGCAGCAAGGATGGTTCGCGATTGCGACGAACATTATGAATGTCTCGAGAACTACTGGAGTGGTCTCTAAGGAACACCTAGGTGTTCGTTGACTAGTCCAGGCATTGCCCAATTTAAATGGAGGGTGGCAAGATTCATCACACATCCTTACAAAGATGGTATTTTTGTGTGCAAGTTTGTTCCTTTATAACGGTCTAAGTTGAACACGCCGCTACAATCATGGTTCAACAACAAAAAACACAATTTATTCACAATAACAACACTTAGAAACAAATTCAACACAGTTAATAAACAAATGCCTGGCCAGGACTTCACACCGATATTAATAAACAATTTATTATAAATGTTAATAAATCAATAATAATGGAATCAGGAAAAAGAACCAGAAAGAAAAAAATAAATTAATAAATAAATATAGCAAATATAATATTCAAACAATACCTTTTATTATCGATAACTATATCGAGTGACAAACAGCAATAACTATCTCGTGACTCTCTCCCTCTCTTAGTGAAACTTCTGGCAGGGTATTTATTTATTCACAGAGTAGGTCACGAGAGTACAATCTCATTTGATCATAAATTTACTCTTCTGCTACATTGATAGTATCTGCACGTCACCGTAAGGAAAGCTTGTGTCTGTTTCATCATACACACATAGGTATCTACTCAAAATACAAATCATTAAGTAGAAGGTGTGTTAGCGTTTTAATGCAACTAAAAATTCATAGATAAACTAAACGATAGAACAAAATAATGAATGAACTATAAACACGACCATAATCATTAAAAAATAGAAATTGCTATCTCACGAGTTTACTTGTAGTTAAGAATAAAGCTACACATTAGGATTCTTTTGGAGATTTGTGCCCTTTTTCTTGGGAAGCAGAACAATGGAAATGTTCTTAGCAGCTCGTTCATCAACACTATGTGGCCACACACTCTTCCAGGATTCATGGTTGTCTTTGCGGGATACTTCCTTCCTTGGAGAAGCTCACAACTTCCCATTGTTTAATCATTTTCCTCATTTTGTGCTCACCATTTCACCTGCCATTGAGACAGCTTTAGTTAGCAGACTTACCACACTTCCAGTATCTTGACTATTCTTGCATGGCTTTGAATAGAGCTAAGGTTGGGTTATTCTGTCTGAAAAGGCCTGGGAGTCCAAAACAGGATGTTCCATTTTATCTCTGACTCACCAAATACCAAAGCACTGCTACGACTCTCAGTCATCCATGCTTCACACACATTGAGGTCAATCCTGATGAGAAGAGCATGATTGGCCATTCTGGATACACCAGACCTTTTCGTAGACCTTTTCATCATTAGCAAAAGTCCTAGCTTCATTTCAGTGACCAACTGCTCCTTTTGGGTTGTAAGACCTTCCACTCGTGGAAACTTTCATTTCTTCAAGAAAGGAGCCTTTTAAAACTTAATAACACAAGAGTTCCGAAGAATAACAGAACTTCATAATAATATACTATGATCAAAGCACCAAAATTCTCTACTTCCTATCTATTCTGTGGTATTCTCAGGTAAAAACTGGATTTCCTTAAGAGCGACAAGATAGGTACATAGAATAACAGAAGATTTAACAATGTATTTATTTCAAAGTAATCCTTGATCCTCTGAGCCTGACTGGGTTTCCGAGAAATAAAAGAGACTTGACACAAATGTGCAAAAATAAAACAAAGTATATAAAAATACTCAACAATCAACGTTGTATAATATACAATAATAATTTTATTTAAAAAGTGATCAGCGGTTGTTAAAAAGGTCTTGAGTGCCTTTTCTACGACCGTTGATCGGTTTTTAAATAACATTTTAATTGTGTATTATACAAAGCTGATCGTTGAGTATTTTAACATATTTTAAATATTTATACAAGTTTATTTGAGTTTTATCCACTACAACAAACATTTTTTATTGAAATACAAACACAGTGTCTAAGTGTATTTACTACAACTTATACACTCTCCAGGACTGTTTAGTTTGAAGTATTATTTCAAATTGCAAAAACATCACTTTAGATCGTTACAATTGTTATCTCATGCTTTTCTAGAGCAATTTGTACCACCAACATGACTGGTGGTCATTTCCGTTAGAAAATAAAAGAGGTTATAACCTCGAAATATTATCTAATTGACCATTACATAAAACGATTGTTCACGTTCATACACTAATTCTAAGAACTTATGAGTGAAAGTAAAAATGAATTTATAACAATACGTCAACCACACTATATCTGCCATTAGTAAAAGTACCCGTCCCCAGAGCACATATAGCCCATTGTGTAGCTTTGTGCTTAATTACAAACAAACAAACATTCTCTTGTCAACCTAGAATAAAAACGGCTTGCTATATTGCACCCAAGCCTTTTGTAGAATCTATATAAATATAATAGTACTGCCTATTGTCTGTTGTATGACCACTTATCTACTTCGAAGGGTGTGTGGATGGATCTTCACCCAAATTGGTATGAAGGTTCATTACGTCCATGGAGAGATACATACAAAATTTCAATTTCGCATTTTGCGTTTTGCGGTTATTATGGGCGTTTTTGCATTTTTTACCACTACCTCACCTCCTATGGATCTTCTCAAAATTTGGTATGCAGATTCATTGGGTCGATGAGGAGATACATGAAAATTTGCGGTTTCACATTTAGTGTCTTGCAGTTTTTATGTGCGTTTTTTACAATTACATATAAGGGAAACAGATTTTCATATCCTAAGATAACCTTTCGTTAATCACGAATTTATATAACTTCCGTCCAGGGGACGGGTACTCCAGCTAGTACTAATTAAGATATTGCGAAGGTCGTAGAAGTATTGAAAAGTCGATGTGTTTCTTCTATATTTTACATAAGCTCAAAAAACGATGTTATCGTTACCCCTTGAAGTTAGCTTTCTTATAAGAATCTAATGTTCCTTGAAAAAGCTTGGTGAAACAGGAATTACCAGCCAATAATAGATCCACATTAGATGGCTATAAGATATAAATACTCAATACTTTGTGCACTATATAAGTGAAAAAAAAATCAATACACATAATATTAAATTTTATCTCACACACACATACATTTGCAGAATAATTACTTTAAAAGACATTAATGGTAATTTAAAGTGATGTTTTAGACGTACATGTTTGATTTGAAAAGGCTGCTTTTCTACTGATAATTTTTTTCTCACGCTCAGTGGGGGTTGTGTCTTAGTCTAGGCATATATTTGCCCATTGCTATACGTTATATATATATAAATATTTCAGTTACACAAAAAACCATAAATGCTCACTATATTCTCAAACAAATCTCCATGACAACCTCCAGCTGCAGTTTAACATTTTACATCTCGAACTAATGCGATCAAACTACTCAATAGCTACAGTAAATCATCATGACCTGTATCAGCTAGCTACTAGCTATGTCTATTATCATTACAATGTATAAAGTTAGCTTCCATATCAAGCAATCCTTCGCCTATAGTTGAGCATAAAAAAGCCAGTAAACAAGATACATAAAAAATTGGGAAGTTATAAACCTGCAAATAGGGACTCCAGCAAATGTAATTCTAGGTAACAGTATTGAGCCAAAATAGGGTTTGTAACTCGAGTAAATAATCTCTATAGTATCTCCAGCCTTGTCTTCTTACATTTTTACGATCCCTATTGGCAGGTTTTTAAATTCCCAATTTTTTATTTATCTTGTATATCTTATAGTTCAATAATAAAATAAAATAACACAATCACATCACATTTGTAATCTTAAAAACCTAGACTTAGTATGAAAAAAAAAACTACATCATTCAACGTATTTGTCAGATACCACTATGTAGAAAGAAGTAATATACTTTTTGTTCCCAATGAAACTTTGTCACTTGATATTGAACAGAAAAATAAGGCTGCTTTTCTCGTTTGATTCTTTCTAAGGACGAACAATGATATTTAGCTGCTATAAGATATCCCCACAGTGTGTTAACGGTAAGCTTACGGATTTACAACGTTGAAATACGGGGTTAGATACCCCGCGGTGGACACAGCAGATAGTCTAATGTGGATTTTCTCTAAAACAAATAAACAAGAAAATCGGTATGAGATTATTCTGTTCCTTTATGAAATAAACTATTTCAGATTTTCTGAGTATTCTACTACTTTGTTGCTGATGGTTGTGAAATTATTGATTCGTATATAGTATACGTTTAGATATTTACACCTCTATGTGGAAGCGCCTTTATGGATGGTATGCTAATGATTTATATTAACTAGTAATTTATTCAGAAGCAAACAAAACTCGTTTTTGAATTATTTCTGCGCTGTTCTATCACAAACATGCTATAAGGTTTGTATGGCTTTCAAATATTCCTCAAAACAAATGTATTGAATTCGTTTTGTAAGTTCACTGAATGCACAGATAGAAAGCTGTGTCGCAAGAGTTCAAAATATTTGTATTAAAGTGTAAAGTACACCATTCAGTCTTGCGAGACTTCTTATATTAATTGATTTACTTGTACTCTTTTTCTAAGGTCTTCATAAACTACTATGTATTTGTAAACACTTTCTGAAGCGTTCAGGCTCTTGGGAAATCTAAGTATATTATCAAAGGATTGAACGACGAAGTGCTTATTATTTTCAGCAAATAAAACAGATGCTGTATATATCTATGTATGTGTGTGTGTATGTTTGTATGTATATGATTTGAGGCACAAAGACTGACTGTCGTTGGATACAAAAGTTGCAGGTTTATTTGAAATAGTTCGCTGCTGCAAACGATGTCATTTCATCAGAAGAACTATGATTGCTTACGAGTTTAACGTGCCGGACTGAACACACTGAAGTTCCATGGTTCGCATCCCGTTACCACTAAAATAATCGCGCTCTGCACTTTGGGGCCTTGAGTGCGTCATAAAAGTGGCAGTGAAATCGAACTATTCGGCTTGATAAGAGTAGCCCAAGAGTTGGTTGTGGGTGTTGTTGACTAGCTGCCTTCCTCTCATGAAGCTTTGCGCAAAATTTAACAAACAAGCGAAAATTTCTTGGCCCTTCAATGTAAAAGTTTTTCTTCATTAATTAAAAGTGTTTTGGATTTTATTACTTTTCCATATATCTGTGTTAAACCAAATTTTTGATTGAATAATTCATTGTTTGCAAACAGATAAAGATGGTAGTGCTATCAAAAATTGGCTTTAATGAATACAAATAATTTAAAAATAATATACCAAAAGATCCAAAGTACTACAGAAAAACTTATTTTTCTTTTTTTTTTCAATACAGTACAATAAGCTTCGAAAGCTCTAGAAATACAAAATATGAATCTAAACAGTAACTGAAGCTCCTAATGTGTTATTTCTCTTTTAGTGCTCTTACGACGATGAAGTTAAGGCAAACCTGTTTGCTTAAATTTTTTTCCTTCTTTTAAAAAATTAGATTTCACAGGTAACATTTCGAAATAAAACTATAGAGATGTTTAACTTTAGTCAAATTTACCACGATGAAAAAGCTGACGTAAATATATTGTATGGAAGTTTAATGTAGTTTATAAAGCATAAGATTTTTTATATTTTTTTACCGTTACTGACATTTGTTGTTAAGGCATTCAAGTACTCAACATACCCAGCAATGTCTAAAGTTTTTATATATATATATATATATATATACATACACACACAAGTGGCGTACTGG
>NW_013666120.1:20657-54034 GCF_000517525.1 Limulus polyphemus
ACCACGCAATGTCTAAGTTTATATATATATATATTATATATATACATACACACACAAAGTGGCGTAACTGGGTCCCAAAGGGCTCTGGAGCAAAAACATCTGTTGCCCCCTTAAAATATTTTCGTGTTTCAGAATATTTTCCAGTAAATCGGACTTCTTACAATTTGACATATCTCATAAATGAATGAAAAAAAATTGAAAACCGCACTGCAACTGTAAGAATGGCGACAATCCAATTTCCATGAACTGTGAAAATGTTATGTGAAGAAGAGCTGGATGATTTGTGGTAGGGAAGAAGCCATCGATACAATGCAGAAGAGAGAATCAATTGATGTATAGATAATAGTACACACATGTTGCATACGGGAATGAAAAAGTAAAATTAAGATTAGCCATTACATTAATTTAAAAAGAAAACGACAAAGCAGTTTTTTCCTTCAATCTGTGTTCTATGATTTCTATGCTGCAATTATAATGTATAATGTTTATAATGTATAAAATGTGCTGAATTTAATATTTGCTTTGTAACATGTACTTTGAGGATTTCATTGCTGCTGTTAATAAAGTTCCTAATCTATAAATGGTATTCCCAAGGCTACTCATTAGTTGTCAGCTGTTACTTTTATTGTATTTAATTACTTATCGACAGGTGTTGAGAAATAAAGGCTTTGTCAACGTGGACAGACTTGGTTCAAGTCAAAAAGACTGTGTGTTATAGAGGTCAAGAGTACTTAAAGAGTTAACTAAGGGCCAGTGGCACAGTGAAAGACAGTTTGTAGGACTACTTTGAAAAATATTTAAACAGAGAGGCTACTCTCACCTATAGCTATTAAATTACATCAAAGTTGTAAAAACATTTCAGTGCCAATTGGGACCAACTCAAAATACTGTTAGAAGCCATTGTTTCTTACTACTCATCAACCAGCAATGAAAAACTCTGTTCTTTATTTATCAAACAGCTAATAAAATTTAATTCCCATAGGAATGTCAATTAATAGCCATCAAACGTGTAATTTTGGGTTTTCTGTTCCCTTATCCTTCCTGTTTTATTTCTATGTACGTTATGTTGAATGGGACAAGTATTAGTACATGCATGATTTCACTAAAGCTACTAAAACGTCCCTAGTTATTTAGAGTTGAATAAACTGGGTGAAGGTGTTTTTTTGAGTTTTTAATTATTTTTTGCAACATATTTTTTATTTTCAGATATTGCTAGGCTTCCTTCGACACTGTGATTAAAATTGTGATATAAACAAATATTTATTTGTTGTTAAGATATTGTATCAAATTTGATCTGTGATGGTGATGATGGGATATCTCTCCTATATATTTTAAAAAAATTATGCTCGTGTGCAAATATAATTTAAATTTATACGTAGTAATGTTTCAGTCCAAAAACAAAGTAAATACAAAAAAGTTCAGCAAATTGATAGCCGGAAAGTTACGTTCACACATTAAACAAACTTACAGTTTAATATTTTATATGCAGTCAGTAAAGTTTGCTCTAATTATTACTAGAAAACAAAAAGACTGGTTATTGAATATATCTTTGCAATTATAATGTATAATGTTTATAATGTATAAAATGTGCTGAATTTAATATTTGCTTTGTAACATGTACTTTGAGGATTTCATTGCTGCTGTTAATAAAGTTCCTAATCTATAAATGGTATTCCCAAAGCTACTCATTAGTTGTCAGCTGTTACTTTTATTGTATTTAATTACTTATCGACAGGTGTTGAGAAATAAAGGCTTTGTCAACGTGGACAGACTTGGTTCAAGTCAAAAATACTGTGTGTTATAGAGGTCAAGAGTACTTAAGGAGTTAACTAAGAGTCAGTGGCACAGTAAAAGACAGTTTATAGGACTACATTGAAAAATATTTAAACAGATCGGTTGGATGTAGTATAACGAATGTTTTCATTAACTGAGATAATTGTGAAGCAGTATTGGCTCTGATTAATAACTCCAGGTAATATTAGTTGAATAAAAGATTTTTGCATACATATCTGCACTGTCTTGCTTTCTAAGTTACCCTCTTCCCAGCCGGTGGTTCAGTGGTAAGTCTATGGTTTTAAAAAGCTAAAAATCGGGTTTTGATACCCGCGGTGGGCACAACACAAATGACTTATTGTGTAACTTTTTGCTGCAAAACAAACTCTTTAAGTTATTAAAATATGTTTTAGTCAAAGTCCTTTTTTGTTTCTTTGCACTACTTAATATACGATTTTTTTGGTTCATCACTACTTCGGTAAACGATGTTCTATGTACCCATTTACTTCTATTAAGAATAGAAGTAAATAAAGCTTTTGACTTGCTCTCAGTCTTCAGAATTTCATTTTTGACTTCTGAAAATACACATGCTACTCAATCCTACTTCCCTAAAGTTCTGTAATCCTTAAGCATAGCTATTGTTGCTATAGGGCTCATGTTATTACTGTTTACTCTTTACAGGAGAATCATAAATTATTTCAATTATAATTATAATTAAATCACTGTAAACTATTTTCATAGAACATATATACACGTTTAACTGTAAAGAGTGATAGAAAATCTATTATCTACATCGCATTCACATAGTGAAGTACTGAGATCCTAACGAACACTAATTTATGTCGTCTTAGGCTAATTTGCAAGATCGCCTTTTCATTTGATTGCTCAAAAATTCACGAACAGGTTTTGGGGCAAAATGTATACTAAAGAATAAGGCTAGTTGCTTCAACCGCTTAGGCTGAATAATAGTGGGCTAGAAGATAAATCTCCTGTTTTACTTCGAATACATATTAAGAAGCCAAATAGAAAGATTGTTATTAAGAATTACAGGATTCTGAAGATCATTAACACATAGTTTGTTTGTAGTTAAACACAAAGTTACACAATGGGTTATCTGTGCTCTGCCCACTGGGGAGGGGGTATTAACACATAGAGTTTTTATAATTACTAGATCACATATGATAAGGTTCTGTAATCATTGTAGTGATAACCTTATATAGAATAAATTAATATATTTACCTAAAATATTCACAATGGAAATTCAAGAAACTGTAGTATGCAGGCATACTAGACATTTCTACCCCTTTCATTTAGTAACGTGAACTCTAAATTTGCATATAAAATGTTGCATAGAATGTTGGCCAGAGTAGTAACTAAGTTTTCTTTCGCCCTAGTCACCTGTTGTTCTGGCTCATTTATCTATGGTATCACGTGTACCTTCTCGAGGGAAAGATTTCTCTACAGTTGAACACACCATGTGAAACTAAACAACAATATTTCCCACCGATGGGTGAGGTGATACTTTGAAGATATATCATAAATCTTATGCTGTTGTTTGTTGTTGCTTTGTTTAATTTATTGTAAAGTTACTCGTGGGCTACCTGCACTAGTCGTCCTTAATTTTAAAGTGAAAGACTAGGGGCAAGGCAGCTAGTCAGCATCACCTACAGCCAAATTTTGGACTACTCTTTATCCACGAAGAGTAGGATTGATCGTCACATTATATCCCTTCTTCCACGGCTGAAAAAGCGAGAATGTTCAGCAACAGGTTTCGATAATGGAACCCTTAAATTGCGAGTGGAGCGCCCTAATCACAGATCATTTTATTCAGTCATTACATTCAACTTTTTTGCTGTATTAGGAGAATTGTTTGATGACACAAGTTATTTATATGCTTAAGAGATATAATCTTTTGATTTAGGTCTACCAACTGTCCTTGAAATCAACATTTGTTAGCGCAATCATTTGAAATTGACTCATTAATATTTTAACCTTCGCAAGAAGAAATACCTCAAACAATTATATACTTCATGCATGAAGAAGGATTGGCTGTATGACTCAGTGACTCATTTTCCTTAGAAATATCCACATTCTATAAGCAGTTATAAATCAGCCTTAACTAATTCGTTTATGATAATTTTAAACGACTTTTAACTTAATTTACATCACCTTAAAGTAATTTTGAACAATCAAAATAGGATAAAAACTGTCACTTAAAACAAAATACAAATAAATGATATCAGCGTTTGTTTTACCACAGCAGTTAGTCACGTATAATAGTGATTTAAATTATTAATACACGTTGCTACTATAGATATTCTCCTTTCTTTGTTTCAAAATCTTTGATAAGCTTGTTTACTGAATTTCGCGCAAAGCTTTCCAATAAATTTAATTCAGAAGCGAAAAGTTGGATTGAACGTTACATTATAACACATCCATGTCTGAAAGGACGAGCCTGTTCAATGACAAGATTCGAAATTTCGGCCCACAGACTGCGAGTTGAGCACCCCAGCCACCAGACCATGTATTGATATGTATGTGATAGTTTGAATTGTTAAAAAGTACTTTAAAATAGTTATGACGGAGTTAACCGTTGAGTTCAGTTGATAGAACGCTGCTTTATGTGAGAGAGAAACCACATTTGAACCTGGGTCTTGTTGAAGGTAAATTAACAGAAATACTTTAGTTTAAGTAATAGTTGGCAATGAAATCAAAAGTAAAAATGTTCTATGTAATGACTAGTAAGCGCTTAAACTATTATACTTAAGACCTTTCATTCATCAAGTAGTGTACAAATTTATCAGAACACAACAATTGTCATTTGATGAGCTTTAAACACAAATATTAATTGATTTGCTATAGAGATTAACTTGTAATTACTGCAAACAAACCCTACAGGAAACTCTAATATAAGAGTAGTACGCAAATAACATCTTTAAGTTTTTTTAATGCTGATGTTCAGTGTGGCCACCTTAGGCATCAATTATAGTTGGACATCCTTCTGGCATTGCGTCTTTGCATTTTCTCAAAGTTTCTGATGTAATTTGAGTCCATGTTTCTTGAAAATGGGTCAGGATGGCATTTTTCAAAAGGTATAACATAAAAGACTAATATACTGTAATATCTTTACTGATCTCTAATACTGATACCACCAGTTTTGTGAAGATGGCTGAAACCATTTGCAGATATTGTGTCCCAAATCATTATAAAGTTTCCTGCATGCTTGACCGTTGGTATAAGGTACTCCTTCTGCAAACTCTCATTGGCTCTTTCGGTGAACAGACACGCCTGTTGAAACCAAACAGTTAAAATTTAGACTCGTCTTTTCAAAGTGACTTATACCACTGTTACAAAGACCAAGTTACATGTTTATTTGTTTTTTGCAAAAGTTAGTCAATTTGATATATTCTCTTTGAACAGTAAGGGATTTGTTGCTGCTAATATTCCCCAAAGGCCACGTTTGTAGCGTTCTTGAGATTGTGTTTATTGAAACTTTGTCTGTGCATGACTTTTTAATGTCATTAGCAAGGATTTTCGCTGTTTTCCTTTGATTTTTCAAGGAATTGATTTTTAGATATCTAACATCTGTTTCAGTAAGCTCCCCCCCCCCCGTCATTTACCACATCTGATGGTATAGGACTGGGTTTCTTTACTCTGTTGCAATATATTCTAAAATTACAACCATAATCATATAAATATTTTACTCTGACTCTGTTAAAAGGTGTAAATTCTCTCTCTTTTAGCATTTTAATAACAACAACATAGTAAATTAGCTCTTGTGAATGATGTTCTTGAAAAAAAAGTAATCTCTTATATACCTACATTTACTTGCATGAAAACCACAGAATGACAAAATCTCAGTTTTTCTCTGTAATGACTGGTACTAACTATAGACAATCTTGTGTGACAACGTTTCCTGCTTTCTATTTATATTGATAAGACATCTAAAACAACTCTTAAAAATCTACTGTACGTAATGATTTGTGATTATGTGTTGTTTTTCTTTTAAATTATTAAGTTAATTAAAGTGTAGCAAATTAACTCCATGGATAAAATGATACAACCTATATGTAACTATTTTGATATATTTTTGTTTTTACATTTTAATATACAATGGTTTTATTTCATAGGCAAACAAATAATAAAATACAGAAGAAATAGGGTATTTTAATAAAAGTGCACACTATTGTATATATAAATAAAGTTAGGGATATAATGATATCAATAGTTTAATGGTATGTAGTAAAGTTAAGATTCATTTCTTGAAGTAGTTTTCATTCACAGTTTTAAAGTTATGGTTTATAATATTAGTGCTTACTAACCATAGATTAGTTTTTGAAAAAATTTACATATATATATGGATAATTTCTGGTAAATATTTCCCAAAATGTGTTTATTTTAGAACAAAATCACATTAGGGTATCTGCTGTGGCAACCGCGGGAATCGAACCCTGGATTATAGTGCTTTACCGCTTACCCGCCGGAGGACATTTGAAAATAAAGAGTATACGAAACCTACATTCATTCGTAGTATGAAATTTTCAAATAGATCTCACTTATTCGAAAGGTTTGTTTCCTCATTTAATTTTATGGTTTAATTTTCATTTCAAATGTTTATTGGGAATACGATTTTCGTTGGAAATTGTCATAAACTTTTACATAATAATGTGATTATCTTACTTACTTTGCGGTAAAATTATTACACGTTTCCTTACTGTAATATTTGTAATCTTTCTCTATGTAATTAAGAAGAAACATCTATTAAATAAAATTTTCCTTTCACCAACTACTGCCCCTGTAGAACTCTTTTTACTGTATGACCTAGTTGCCTGGTGGGATTAACTACATTCACTCGTTGGTGGAGAAGGGAAGAAAAAAATTATAAATTACAGTTCTTTTAAATTTAAGAATCGGCTGGATGGTAGACTGATTGACAAATAGAGTTGGTTTCAACTGTAGGATGAAAAGAATGTCTTTAGTACGCAGGGTTCACGTGCTTTAGCATTGCAAAGGATCCTGCAATTTGCACTGAAGGCTTTACTTCGCATTCTTTGGTTAATTTTTGATAAATACGAGAAGAATTCACTATACTATGCTTTATATGTTCTGCTATACGACAGTTTGCTGCCTGTTTACAAGTATAAGCTAAATAGAAAACCCAGTGTAATGAATTCTTCTCATATTTACTAGCATTTCTCGAAATTAAATTAAACAATTCAAATTTCATGATTATTTGTAATGCGACATCACGAGAAATATTCACGTTCAAAAAAGCTCTTTTTTCATTTAAAGTTCAAACCGACTCTGATTAATTTCATTGTTTGTCAGGAAGTTTTCTTCAAGATGTAATTATTTTTTAAAACGGATTTGTTTTCTCTGTGAGTGGTGATAATGACGATGATCAACAAAACATTATTTGCAGAACTGTAAACAGAAACTTTAATCGGACACAGCATCTAAATAGTATTACTATTATTCAAGCAAGATCTATTTTTTTCGTAGAGAATTGCTAATCCTAATAAATCACCGACACGAAAGGGATGTTAAAAGAGTTTTATTTAGCGAAGGAATAGAGTAACTATTTTTATTAAAAAAAGGAAAGAAAACATGTTACCATCTTATTCTAAAGTTAGTCTTTTCAAGTTAGATGAAGAATGATAATAATGATTATTAAGTGGTTTAACCTTTTTTTTTTAGTTGTGTAGCCTTTCTTAATTATGTTAAAAGGTCATATTTTAGCATTTGCCTTAATTATTTTAAATTATACTTAACAAGAAATTAATTGATACAAGAATATGCATATATAATATGAATTATTATTTAACAAACATTCAGTATTGAACCCTAAAAGAGAAATACAGAATTTTATACAGTCACTTCAATGAAATTTATCACTGGGATAATATCCCAAGAATATATCTATTGATCTCATCTTAAATTTATATATATATTGTTAGCTTATTAGTTCAAATGTAAATTTTGCTGCCTGACTATTGTTAATCCGAAATGAAAGTGTAGTGTAACAAGTAAATACTGCCGTCACGACACCAGGCGGCCAACACGTAGAAGTGGGAAAATGAAAGTTTGTAGTTAAGCACAAAGCTATACAATGGGCTATCTTTGCTCTGCCCACCACGGGTAGCGTTATAAATCCGCAGATATACTGCTATGCCACTGTAGGACACGTAGAAGTGAGTGTTACTGTGGTATTTATTTATTTATTATGCTCATTTTAACTCTTCATTGCTTCATTGCTCTCTATAGCACTGCCATGGGTAGATATATGAGACACATTATATAACCATTGTTTTAGTCCTGGAAAGAGTGATGTGAAATTAAATTTTCTGAAACATAGATATCCAATAAAATTAATAAATAACACATTTTACATGTTCATTTGCAAGCTCTGAAAATAAATGAAAGAGTAATTATTTTATTTCATACTTATTACAGTCTGAGAAAATAATGATCTGCGAAATATTTCAGGTTATCCCTAAATATTGCATCTTGATATGACAAGTAATAAATAATATAAGTAATTATTACAATATCGCATGTGTTTTTCTGTGCATATAAAAATATACCTGGCATTGAGAGAGCTATTTATCTCTAAACGTAGCAGTGAAAGATTAAATTTATAAAAATACAATCATGTCATGTGTGCATGTTTGGATGAATTATAAACTACTTTTATTTATATTTTTCACAAGCAGATTTAATTTACATTCAACAAATAATATTTGCAGTATTCACGAAAAGCAAAACTATTACTTATACAGTGAAATATGATACAATCTGATTTGTTAGATTTGTCTTGTGATGATGTTCAACAATATGTCCGATGAAAGAAAATCAAAAGGAAAAAATAAAACGAATCAAACAACTTTATTTATAGATAGAGCAGCTACGATTAAGTAGAGCCATTTAGGATGTTTGTAAGACTTGCTTGTTCTCCTTTATGGACAAGGAGTAAACAACAATACAAAACATTTAGGAGTTTCGTGTGTCAGGAACGAGGCAGCAAAATACCAGCTCACGTGGTCGATCGATTTCCTGCGCGTCACGCTCACGAGATCTTGCAAAATATACAGAAATAAAGCGTGACATATGACGACAAATGCCAGCAAAGAGTGCAGGTGAGTGAGTATACTGTACTTTTTGATTATTTCTCATGCACACGTTATTATTACATTACACCCATCATATCCTACGTAAATATGAAATTTAGCTATCGTTAATGTTAAACGTAAAACTACAGTATTCGCGGGACTTTTCTTTAAAGAAAACTTATATTTGGAATTTTCATTAAAGAAACTTCGATTTGCCTTTTGTATTTGCGGAAAGGGTGGTTATTAAAACATTAAAATATAAAACGCTGTTTCGAAATAACTATAATCATATTAACGAAAAACAACATTGCTCTGAACATAGCTGTTAAACAGTTATAAATTAGTAACATTATGTTCTCCTTCTCTCGAAGATATTAATCAAATTAGTAAAGAAAAATTTTGAGGTATATTGTTTTTACACAGAAAAGAGTAGAGCCTGTATAGTTTTGGTAATTTTATGTAATATCTATGCATAGCCTTTTATCGTTTAGAGTGGAACACGTTCTATCGAAGTTTTATAGATAGAAATGAAATAGACTCAGACGTAAGGCAGATTGTCTTTCGTTGAGTCAGCGGTAGTTTCTAGACTTAATATGCTAAATTCAGGGTTCGATTCCCGGGGGTGGACGGTACAGCTAACCTATTGTGTAGCTTTGGGCTAAAAAAATAATAACCACAACTAAGCCAGGTTTTAAGCAAATGTTAGTCATTACTGAATTAAACAAACAAACAGGAATTTTATGTGTGAAAGTTTTGAGTTTCGTACATGATTTGACATTAAAGCATAATGTCAATCAACAAACATTTTTGACTTATAAAACACAAACATGCATAAGCTTGTTCAGAAACTAATATAACT
Source organism: Limulus polyphemus (assembly GCF_000517525.1). NCBI lineage: Eukaryota > Metazoa > Arthropoda > Merostomata > Xiphosura > Limulidae > Limulus > Limulus polyphemus. Next base: position 30,399 of record NW_013666120.1, read on the forward strand.
GTGTCATGGTATCATACGGAATAACACTAGCACGTACAGAGGCGGGCTAATAAATATATATTAACATATATTTTTTTATTTTCATGATACGTGTTGGTCTCATTTGACAATAGTTACCCATACTTATATTAGCATTTTTACGACTAGTCAGTGGAATGCGAAAATTAAATATGGATTCCTTTACTTTTTAAACCGAAAATTTATGACTGCGATATTCTGGATTAAGTGCCTTATTTTCTATACACCCCCCCTTAAAAACCGCATTTTGATCCATATAACGATTAAAAATTTGTCTCTCTCCTTCTCAGGTCCCTCAGTTTACAGACTTACAACGCTATAATTCGAAGTTCGATTCTTTCTGATGGACAGATCGCACATATACTATTGTGCAGCTTTGCACTATAACAGATAAATACACCCTCCATCACGTGCCGTAAATCAACTAAAACATTGCACAGTTTCATAATCTGAATGACGTCATACAGTTATGAAGACGGAATTTAGGTTAGTCTTTTTTCCGGCCACATAAGCAACTTGCTATGAACACATACCATCTACTAAAGTATTTAAACATTTTTTTACGTTTTTATTATTGGTTTCTTTTTTAAAGCTGGAATAGGAAGACTTATAATCATCTTGTTGGGCTGGTCGTAACATCGATTTATATACTAACTCCTATCTCATTTGATATATTTCAAAACCTTCTGACAACTATTGTAAGTGATTTAGTGTTTTCAATTAGCAATAACTAACTCTCGATCTTCTTACTCGGCCATACAACGTCATAAACGTCTAACTTTAACGGTAATGTATAAACATAATGTAGCAGTTTAATATATATATATATATACGTGTATATCCGAGATATGGAATTATTGTTATTATTTTACTCCAAATCATACTTCCTACATTTAGAGTAGTCATCATCCATACGTTACATATTTCTTTTCTTTCTTACCAAAAGGTAAATTGAAAAGAGAAGTTGTAACATATATATATATATATATATATATAGAAAATCATTAAATAGTTGGTCCGAAGTATAATATGGAATAATGATTTAGGCACAAGTCGTAGCACTACTCACACCCCTAAATTATTTTAGGCTACTTTATTGGCGATTGAAAAGAACTTAAAAACCCCATTAAAATATATCATCTATATTTAGGACCAATGCGTAAAGAACGTCTTATCTATCGACTTATAAAGTTATTTATTCTTGTAGTCATATAAACTGCCCCCCCCCCCAGTGGAACAGCGGTATGTCTCAGGACTTACAACGCTAAAAACCGGGTTTAAATACCCGTGGTGGGCAGAGCACAGATAGCCCATTGTGTAGCTTTGCGTTTAAATTCAAACGACAACAACAACATATAATCTGTACAAACTGAAGAGTTTCATAGCGTTCCCAAATTTTTTAAATAGAATATCAAAATAATTCTCCTACAAATACGGAAAAAGATCTAATAAGCAGTTTTCTATTAATTGGGTTAAGGAGTGCTAAATCTAGCTGCGAAACCGTATTACTAAAATGCAGTCTAAATGTAATAGAAACAATAAAAGAGAAAGACAGGTAATTTGCATTCGAAGGATTCAAACAAATAAACATCAACTATATATATATATTCAATGCAAACAAGATAAACATTTGCAGAAAATTATTAAAAACACAAAAACTCCTTTGTGAAATTTACAATTTAAATCAACCTGGTTTCATCCGTATATAATCTTTATACTGAGTATAGAAATTCGTGCCTGGTTTGAACTTTCATCCCACGTATTTCCCTCCTTTTTTTTTTTCTCTCATTTTGTCAAATGCCATAAATAAGTGAAATATCAAAGGTTACTACGAGCAACCGTGCATGTTAATTTAGCACCACGTGTACATTACATACAACTAAATTGTGTGTGCTTATCATTCAGTGTGCATGGCAGTACCATGTTAATCACATAGCCACATTAAATGTATACTTTACGGAGTTTCAGTCCCCATTGGCTCAAATGTAAGTCTGAAGGCTAATAACGCTAAAAATCGGGTTTCGATACCCGTGATAGGCACAGTACAGATATCCCATTGTTTAGCTTTGCTCTTAGCAACAAGAAATAAATACGGAGTTTCAAAACTTCCTTGTTCTTCACTTAATTGTAAAACATTATAGTCACATAAAGATTAACCCTAATAAAGATTACATAAAAAACAGCAACAGCGAAATAAGTACAACAACTTAATTAATCAGTAGTGATATGAATCTACAATGATGTATCGTTGCCATAATAAGTCACAATAATATATATATATATATATACCTTATAGAAGGTATCATTAATTTCGCAAATATAGTTGCAACTCCTACTTATTTTAAGAAATTTCATTGAAAAACCTCCCAATATTACAAACTTTCCAAAGTGTCGTTTTATGCACTAAGGGTCTGGATAAATGGATGAAGCCAACTACCATACTGATTTAGTCTCTCAAACAGAAGTAAATGACCAAAGTTTTAGAAATATATACATAAAGTCATGAAGTATGTTTCCAGCAGGATTTCTAATTTTGTTTTCTTTTGAAATTTCTTAAGTTATTGTAACAGTGGGACATTGTTTGAACTGATATATCTTATAGTATTAACTGAGAGAGAGAGGGGGGGGGGATCTTGTTATTCTAAATTTTAAGCCTTTTCTCTCTCTCTCTTCTAGCCTTTTGTTCTGATATTTACCCACAAAACAAAACAACAAAATTATGTTGAAAAATAAACTATTAAATTGTAAATTTCACCATGCTACGCTATGTCGTTAAACTTAAAGTTGAATCTGCGAGATGGTAATAGTGTCAATATTTTTCATGCGTTTTCAGTCAGTAAGTTTTATGATTGAGATTAATCAAGTCCAAATTAGAGTTGATCACAAATTAACTAGAACTTTTCAGAAATGTGATTTTAGTTTTATTTTTTTCAACTATAAGTAGGAAAAATGCATCTGATATAAAACCAATTATATGAAGCTACTTGAATTCCAAGTACAGGTATTTCAAAGAACCATATTATTTCATATAATATATATGTATTGATCTAATTGTTTATCGTTTAGATTTTTTGTGATTGATGGATCATTATATAATTCACACAGACATGTCAGAGAATTAAACTGTGACTACTTAGTGGTAGTTTACATAGTTCAACACTAACTTTCCCAACATGTAACAGTAACAACACATTTGGTCACAGTTGAGTTATTATTACCTATCAAAATCTATTACAGTGGTGTAGGAAGGAGTTGCAAAGAGAGGGGTGTTTGGCTAAACCTACATATTTTACAATGTGAGATTGAAAGTATAAGGAGCTGCTAAAAGCAGCTCCCGTGCTTCTAAAGGCAGCTCAATCTAGGGGATTCTGAAGGAATATTCCCAAGAAAATTAACACAATAATATTATTTAAAGTTGCTATATAAGTAAAATATGTAAAAGCTGGGTTCCAACACCTCTGAATTATAAAACACCAGTAGTTTAAATTAGGCGTACTATGACTAGTTCAACAAAAGAATGGGGCTACACGGAATAAGATCTAACGCTGATTCGTATGTTATTAAATACTGTTACTGTTTAAGGCCTAACGTTAAACAGTCACAATATTTGAACAGTAGTAACCCCTCATGCGTTACATAGTAACTCTCACATATATTTGTTTTGCTTGTAAGTTCCAATTAAACCTAATCGCTATATGTATTACAGAAAACACTGATGAAGAAGTTGTACACTTAACTTAATGCTTTACTACCATAAACCAATACTGTAACCATAGTAGTTACACAAACTATAAACGAATTAATAAACACGGACAAGACACGTTTAGTAAACAAACAAACTCAAAATGCATTCCACAAAACAAAGGAAACTTAATCGCTTGCACTATCCCATACATAGAAAATATAAGCATACCTCTATCAGAAATTTGAAAAAGACTAGCACGTAAATATAACCTTAAGATAACAACTAGATTCATTTTAACCCCGGGAATGAAAACCAAGGACATGTTAAGAAAAATACATAACTAACCCACCTCACCAGGAAAATTTACAAAATGAAGTGTAACAATTGCCCAGCCATTTACATAGGTGAAACAGGACGTAACTTGAATATCATGTTAAAAGAATGCCAAAAATACCCCTTCCTAAGTCGATCAATATATGAACAAAAACAACCACACTTGTTTTCCCAACATAATATGATCATACCAAAACATGAACCTGACGTTAACAGAAGAAAAATCAAAGAAGCTTTATTGATAAAATCAAACAATCCCACAATTAACAAATATCCAGGCACATCTATACGTCTTTAATTGTTATTTCCACATTTTTATACAAATATTTCGCTCGCTTTTTCATATTTATTCACATTTTACTTGTTTTTTTTTTCTGTTCAGCCATAAATAAATAATCTGCCAATTCACGCGGATGCATATGCACCTGCATAATCAATCACAATCAGTTACAAAATTTAAATTTCATGTTAGATTATTGAATGTTAAGTTCAATACTAAAACCTTATTTGCCGTTAAAACTTGTGTACTTGAGAATGACTGCACCAGTAATCGAAACGTCGTACCTGTTTTAAAAATTTTCTTCTTTAGTGTGAAAGTTGTGACTTGTAATGAAAAAAAACTAATCAAAGTTTATTGTTGTAATGGTTTCTTCCGTTGGGCGGGGTCTTTTTTATTATTCTGTAAAAATAATTCAAAGTCCACTTCATGTAAGAGTTTTATTTCTGCAACCATTTTCTACAGACTGTATTCATTGATAGATCTAACTGAAAAATAAAACTTGGTAGTCACTTAATTGTCACCTAAATATAAGTCATGATACGAATAATACATAGTCAATGACTTACGCTATCAACCGACTCTTCCTCAACCTCAAGATGTTGTTGGCTTGAGCACCTATGTCGCTTGGTAACTTTGTTATACATTATGAATGAATAATACATTTAACGGTTTTACAGTGTGATCCAATAAAAAGCTTGCAGGTTTTTATTTTAAAACTAGCTCATTTTGATCATTATATATACAAACACACACACTCACATATAGTGTTGTAAAGTATTCTATTGTTGTGCGTGTACTTTGGATTATTTGGTTAAAAATAATGCCAAGTCCAGCTCGCGCAACGATGACGAATTAATTTTTCTTCTATAATGTTTGCTATAAGCTAAGGTCACTTTGACATAAATTATGAGCAGAGGCTTCGTTAGGTGCTTGAAAGATTCGGGGCTCGAGCCCATAGGCGGGGAAATTTTCAGTTTTTCGGTATGATATCGATTACGGTTTTCTATTATGATTTTTCAAGACACCAACTGGGGATTTGAAGCACTGTCAAATAAAATCGGGGCACGGTCCCCCTTGTGCCAGCACCTAGAAACGCCTCTGGTTGTACGCCTACGTTCACAAACAACGTTAGAACAGAAATGTGACGACTAATGGCATGCCAAGTTCACAAATACAAAACTTACAATAAAAATGATAACGATACTTAAGATAGACGACATTGTTTATTTATAACATAATGGGACACAAATAAACGTTTCGGAATTCAACAGATTCCAGTGTTGTTTATCTTTCCTCCGAACACAACAGTTACAAAACTTACTTACAGAATTTCCCTGCTATTCGATCGAGTAACTAAATAAACTTGTTAACTCTCACTACTAACACGGAACTAAATCATCCATTAACTTACTCCTTGAGTTCTTCACAATACTCACTGTTTTACCCATTCTCATATTTATATCTTATCATTGTTTCTACATACTTCACGAAACTTTTCGATCATAACGCCAAGCGTTCTTTAGTAAACATCTAAATTAAAACACTGATAATGTAGTTTACAACAATTTGTTACTCGTATATGCGATGTATGTATTGTAAATATAATTTAGGGTTCTGTTATGTATATGTAATTATTATATAGAGACATCATTTTGTGTATGTATATTTATGTGCGTGTGTGTGTATTTTTATTATTTACTGCAACATAATATGTATATGTATCTAATATATATATATATATAAGCCAGTTGTCTTTTGGTAACTCTCCGTCCTCTGTATTCTGTGTCGCTTAGCAACAAAACTATGACCTGATAATGTTGTCTTAAGTATGTATATAATATTTCGAATGTTCACGAGGACTGTCTTGAATTCCAATTTTTGAAATCGTTTTACGTTTCAATGTATGCCTGTACTTCGCCGTACGTAGACATTCAGGTCCCATACGCAGAATGTTTGAAAGGGGGGGTTCTAATCTGTGAGATCATAAGCCAACACATATTCTGTGAAACACAATCAGCATGCAAAGCATGCTAATGCTACGGGAGAATGACCCCCAGAAAATTTGTAGGAAATTTGATGGTATGAGATTAAATCTGGAAGCAATTTTGCATGAAATATAGCTTAGACAATTGCATGGCTGTTCCCATAAAATCCACAAACATACAATGAAAAGTCAACAAATCATCATTCTGTTGTAACACTGTATGGGGAACTAGATTTAATTTGCCCAAATATGTATGTTTTATTATAGTAGAGTACTGTACAATCTACATGCAGAATAGTTATTAATTGTTAACTTGCATGACTCATTTAAACAACTCTGTACAACAGTAGTACATTAGCTATTTCAATCACTGGCTATCATATTATCATATACGTACATGTATGCACAACTGGAATAACATGTTAGCATGCTCCATAAACAACTTAAATACAGTTTAAATGTTGAAAGCAGTGTCATAATTATATATATTAAAGCTAGAGCACTCAGTCTTTTTTCAGTTTCAATCGGCCGAGAGCAGATGCCGAACGTCCACATGAACATAAACTTAGTGGCAGTATTTTTCTACACCACAAAATTAGGGGTTCTCTTCTCTGCTAAAACTAGACAAACCCAACACTCAAATCATTACAGTCTTAGCTGAACTAGAACTTACACTTAACGGTTTTGAATTTAATAATGAATTCTATATTGAAACAAAAAGCACAGCTATGAGCACCAAGATGACACCAAACTATGCCAACATTTTTATGGGAGACGAAACTGTTGGAAAGTTGCACAGACTGACCAACGTTTTGGAGACGCTACATTAATGAAATTTTTTTCATTTGGGTAGGAGACGAAGATTCATTATTGTTCTTTTATATACATGCTTTCCACAGTTATGTTAAATTTACTCTAGACTACCCCACTACCCAAATAAGTTTCTTAGATGTAAGCCTAACATTTAAAGATGGTGTTCTACATACCGATTTGTACCAAAAACCAACAGATAAACCAAAATATTTACGTAATTAAAGCTGTTACCTTCCACACACCAGACTCATTATTACATTAAATCAAGCACTTAGATTAAAGAAGATATGCTCTGACAGTAAGAACTATGACAAATATATCAATTCTTTGAAACAGACTATGACTGAAAGAGGTTATAAACAAAACAACTTGACAAAGCTAACAATATACCACGTGAATCTGCCTTGAAACAATTACCTAAAACCAACTCTTCTCGTGTTCCACTGGTTATTACCTATCACCCAAAACATAAAACCTACCCCGGATACTAAAGAAACACTTTTACCTCCTTCAACTTAATGATCGACTAAAATCCATTTTTACGGAAATTCCTGTCGTTTCTTTCAGAAAAAATAAAATTTTACATTCACACTTTGTTCACGCTAAAGTAAACTTCAAGTCTACCCTAGGTGGAAGTCAACCTTATAATAGCAAGCGATGCCAGACCTGTAACTTCATGCAGGAAACGGACAAATTTTCCGATAAAGACAACCAAAAGCAATTCAAAATCATCAAATCCATAACCTGCTCTACACAAAAAATTATTTACTTAATCCACTGTCGAAAATGCAACTTCCAATATGTATGTCAAACCAGAACAGCTATACGGGAACGTTTTAATAACCACAAATCAACAATCAAAACAAAGAACTTCCGGTCGCAAAACACTTTAACATGGCTGGACACTCTCTTGAAGACATTAAACTGACAAGTATGGAGACAAATTTTACATCTAACAAAGACAGGACAATTAATGAAGCTTACTGGATAGCTCTGTTAAATACTGTAACGCCAAAGGGCATCAATCTCGATCCCGGGATTGTTGACCATCGCAAGTCTCTGAAAAGATTTTCAAAACGAAATTCATAATTAAACTTACTTTACATTATTAGTAATATTCTTGCTTAAATTTCTCTATATTGGTATGATTTTCTCTATATTGCGTCACAATATTATTTTCTCTATTTCCCACCACCTTTTACCATTATGTTATTATTATTATTTTATCTTTATAGAAATTGGTTAACAATTCTTATAATTATTATTCCACTTAAGTCTTTTATGTACTTTACACACCACTTTGGCACAAATTAAACCTGACACAAAAAACTCTAGGTTATGATTGGCTTGTTCACAAGGCCAACTCATATTGAACATCCAGTTTACGTGACGTCGACATATGTGTCTATATATTTCATTACTCTCATTAAACATAATCCTTTATTCTCTTGAAGAAAAACAGACAACTATTCGAAAGCGTCCGAGTTTTGGGTCTCGTTTGAAAACATTATAATTTTTGTAGGTGATTCTGTGTGCTAACTTCTTAACCAGAATAATGAACAATGAATACACCACACATTATTATTATTGTCTACAAACTACAGTTTCTCAGCGATTTTCTTCTCCTAGCGAGCAAAATGTAAAACTGGAAAGAGCACTTTTTTTGACGGGTATTCAATGCTAAAAATCAGGGGTCATTTTGCAAGTATATACAGCAATTTAAGACTTATTCATAAAATTTTATTAGTGTTTTAGGTATACTTATATTCAAGAATTTGTAACATTTTATCCGTTTGATTAATTTTAAAATTAATGTAAGAAAAACGCAACACAGAACTGTCAGTGCATGAGAATTGGCCTCCAATAGAACCTGTCAATATAACCACGTGATCAGTAGTGCACCACATTCACTTGCAAGTAACATAGTAAGGCTTAAATTGTGAATTTGACAGTATCGAGGGAAGAAGTCGTTCTGTGGTAGTGTTAGTGCGATGGGTACTATTACAAAGTATTTTTAAGTGGAAACATTTTTTCCATTTATTTTATATTATGCTTAATAGATATTGCTATTATATTCGAATGCGTAAGAATATTTTCCCAAGTACACTAATTTAAATTTTATTGTTAGTGATACTGATAATGTCAAATCAAACACCACAAAGACTTCGTAGGACTGGTTCTCCATGTGTATCTCTTAGTCTAAAGCATGGACCTCTGACAGCAACTGTGCCTGTATCATTTATGCGACATAGTATTATTATTAGTACTACTACTGATAGTCCAATAAAGTCGTCAAACATAAATGCTACATATACTAGTCCCTCACATTCACCAACTTCCAATAAAACCACTGATGGATTAAAATTTCAGGCTGGACATTCGTCTGGTTGTAGGTTTGGTTTTTCGGTAGATCGACGCAGTCCTGGATCGCCAGGTTACAAAGGTAGGTAACTCTAGGCTAATACTATAAATTAGTGTGTAGTTGTATTATAACTTGTACTTTTTGTAGTACTGCAGTACAAATATATACTTAGCGTAACTTAAATTACATTGTCATTTTTATGACGTAATTGGCTAATAAGTGCTACTAGTAGTATTACTATTAGGCAAGCATGGGTTTAGGTTGTAACTATATATATATATATATTAACTTAATGAAGTACAAATTGAATATCTTCATTGCCCTCTATAACTTATAAAGTGCAAGACAAGTTTAAATTGAAATATTGTATTCAGTTTTGATCATCTTAATTAAGGAAGGATGCTGAGGTGTTGGAGAGGGTTCACATTCAAAAGAATCACAGAAGAGCTACCAAGAAGATTTCAGGTTTGGAAAAGCTATTATATAGGAATATCCTTAAATCTTTGGCAAGTTTTTGCTGAAAAGGATGGGAGATTTGAGATTTTAAGATTGCTAAAGGTTTGCAATCCATATGACGTTTTCATGCTAGTCACAAATTGAACTGTTGACCTTAGATCACACAATTATATCTGGTGATTTTAAGCATATAAATGGGCAGAGGAAGAGAAACCCAAAGTGATTTCTTTAGTAATGGCAAACAATACCATGCTGTTACAGGTGTGTGGGAAATGTGGCATTTGGGAGGTACTTCATCAGATATTAGTGGTACAAGTCTCCCTGATTGTGCTTTCACCCAGAGTGGGTGCAAGGCTCATAGATTTCACTGCTATTGATGGAGGTCACCTTCCTGGAGTTGGGTTGGTTCAGAATGCAGCTCTAAGTGGATGGTAAACTCCACCTAAGGCTAAATAATGCCATGAGACTGATAGCAAATAAGTACAGTGAAGGAAAGTTGAAAACAACCTTGAAGAGAAAAAAATTCATGAAACTGTTTAGAACTGTTGGGCCTTTGAAAGCTGATGTAAGGGAATTAAGCCAGTAAATGGGAAAGACATTAAATTTTAGACCTGTCCAGGCTTGAGCAATGACTTCCTCCTAAAAAATAGGGAAGATCAAACCTAATTGGCTTACTAAAGACCTAAAGAAAAAAAAAATTGCGGATAAATGCCATAAATTTAAGAAGTTTAACGTGACGGATCAGTTGGGAGACTTACAGAAATATAGGAAGGCTAAAGATTTGGTTAAAAAAAATCAAGAAATCTAAAAGGGCTTATGTGAAATGCTGGCTGATAATGTTTGAGCTAACAGAAAGAATTATCTTTAAGTATATTAAAGATAAGCAAAATGTCAGAATGGAGATTTGACCCTTAGTCAAGGTTTGGATGAAGAGCATGAGAGGGTTAGCTTTTAAATTATTTATTGTCTTCTGTTTATACAGTAGAAGGTACTAGCAATATTCTTGACCCAGAACATTATATGGGAAGTATTGGAATTGACCTGAATTGAGTGGATATTAACCTTTTGATGGTAAGTAGAAAGATTCAGAATAAAGCATCAGGGGCAGACAAAGTTTTCCTAGAGTTTAAAGATAAATGATCAGACATACAAGTCTGTCTCTTTCATTTTTGGTAGCTCAGTATAAAATGGGCAGGTGCCTGAGGATTGGAGAATTACTTACCTTATTCCTATTTTGAAAGAAGTTGATAAAAGTTGCCCTAGAAATTATAGGCCTGTTAGTCTTACTTCTGTAGTAGGTATAATTCTAGAGGTTGACAAAACAAGCTTTACAAAATTGTTTAGTGAAATATTATAAATGAAAGCCAACATGGATTCACAAAAGGGTAATTTTGTCTCACTAAGCTGTTATCTTTTTTTTCAAGAATGTTACTTGCTGTCTGGACAATGGTAAGTGTGTGGATTTGGTCTACTTATATTTTCAAAAGCTTTTGATAAGGTTTTGTACAGAAGATTACCTAAGAAAATTACATCATTATGAATTGTGAAAAGACTAATTAGGTTGTATGGTGGTTGGATGAGAGAAAGTAAAAGGCTGTTATTAATGGAGTCTAGTCAAACTGGACTCTTGCTACTAGTAGAGTGCCTTAGGAGTCCATGTTTGGGCATTTTCCATTAGTGATATTGATAGGGGCATAAGTTGTAAATTAGTAAAGTTTGCTAATTACATTAAACATTTTGGTATTTCTAGCTGTATTGAGGATGTTGTGTTACTACAAAATGACTTGAATCAATCGATAAGTTAGACAAATATTTAGCAAATGACCTTTAATTATAAGCGCAAGGTATTGCATATGGGTTATCATAATTTATATCATGTTAAATTTAGATGGGAACCCACTCAGTATCATGATTGAAAAAATGATCTTGTTATAGTGGTAGATAAGTCACTGAAGCCATTGAGGCAATACTCTGTTGCTAGTAGTAAAGCTACTTGAAGTTTAAGGTGTGTTTATAGACATATTTAATCTCAACAAGCTGTAGTTAATTCTTTATATAAAAAACACCCCACCCTCTTTTTTAAAAAGTGTATCACTATTAAATAACTTATAACTTGGAATCTTAAAATAATTACTCAAAATCTAACCAAGTGTTAAAACTTCAATCATTTCATGGTTTTACATTTTTAACTATAGTGCTGAACTCATTCAGTTTGTTTGTAATGCTCTTAGCATTAGAAAAATAACAGTAAAAATTATACTTGACTTTACTATGTTTATCTTTATATTTGACAGATATATGTTTAAACTATTAACACACTAATTAATCTCCTTTTCTACAGTCTTCTTGTTGCTCTAACTGTCATATCCATTTGTTTGTTTCCAAATTTTCAAACTTATTTCCCACATTACAAGTTTAAACTATCTTTAACAAATATACTTAAACATCTACTTGGCCAACTTAAATGAAGCCCATCTCTGGCATGTAATTGATCCTTACCCTGAAAAATATTACTTTCCATAGGAACTGCCCATCTTACTTGTTATGGCAAAATATGTACAAGTACAAAATATTAATTTGTGGAAATCTTATAGCTCAAACAGAACACATTTTTAAGTCAAAAACTGAGTTATTCATGTACTATAATGGGGCTCACATCCCATTCATATTACACTTTTGTAATATAATGTCACACAATACCACTGTATTTAGAATAAACCTGTTTTTTGTGTTGCTTCTCTAAAAGATTAGCTAAAGATTTTGTCTGTGTAGTTGATATGTTTAACTGGTATATTTTGTATGTTAATTTAATCATGAACATGTACCAGAAGCCCTTGGACCATAGTTTGATGTTCAAGGTTATTAATATGCAGTGATATGTTAAGACATATTTTATGATTATCAAACTTTTTATACATGTGAGAACTGATAATTTTTGCTGAAAATAGTTAACACCTATTAAATGTTACTGTAGTTTTATGTTTGTACAACTGGTACCCTGCATGTACATGTTTATACATGTACTATGTATATGTTTACATATATACATATTTATAACAGCTGTGTTAAGCTTAGGTATCACTATCTGTAATTCTGTGGGTAGTGAGTTGCATAGAACCATTGAGTTTATTTTATATTGATTGATGACATTCTAGAAATTGAAATTTTAGTATCCCTTTGTCTGTTTTATCATTCCTTTGTGCAGTATCTTATAAAAAAAATATTTCTATAAATTAATATACACGTTAACATTTTTCATAGAAAGCTAAGGAATAGCCCTTGAGAACTAGTCATTCATTATAAACCATGTATTGCTATAGTTCATGAAACCTATTCTGCACAATCAGTAATGTCATTGATTTCAACAAACATGAAGTAAAGATTTCACTCCAGTCATTTTATGTTGTGTTTATTTTTTACCGTATTGAATATCACAATTGTAAGTAGAGGTTTTTCAAATGTCTTTTATATGTCTGTTTGCACACTTGTTGTATTGACATGTTTAGTTTTACTTTAGGCATTATTGATTACAAGATTGCTATTTAACTATTTCTGTGCTTTACATTGCAGATTTAATAAATATTTCAGATGAGAAAAGGTTTCAAACACGGATCTCTACTTTTAGATGCCTTTCTAATCCTTTTGACATTTTTTAACCAGCTCTTCACTATCTTACAGGGCTAGATTTTAACGGTCGTCCGAGACGACTAAAAACTTCCTCGGACGACCAACTTAAACCCCCATGTTGTCCGAAGGACGACTAGCGCTCTGGAACAGACCCTTTCTCTAAACAACATAGCAATCTACTGTATACACGTAATGTTGACTCCGAACCTCGACCAAAATCATCGATATATGCCCTAACTACAAACTCGAAAATTTGAACTCCCACAAAAATATCTTTTGATCCTTTACTTTGTCAAAAGAGATTGTACTTTGTACAAAAGAAATGTTGGTACAATCCACCAAAAAGGGCTGAAAACGTTAGGAAAAGTTCGCTTTTGTGACTGGCTAATAATGCCGTCCTACTAACCCAACTGTTTATCGTGGACAAGGTACACGTAAATTTTGTATGGAGAACAACTGAGCGTGAATGGCTGTGTGTGGTAACACAGTACAGTGTATACAGCTCAGTTAGGTACATTACGACTTCTTTTTTTTTTTTTTCTCAACAAGTTACAGATTTTACTGTACAAATTATTTATTTTAAAAAGGGCATATTTCGATCACTGGTGCGATCTTTCTCAGGTATACAAGTTTTAATGATATAAAATGTTTAGTATTTAAATCAATATTCAATCAATGTAAAAAAAATTGTAAATAAATAAATAAATATAAGTCAAGTCAAAACGAAACTTTTACCACTCATTTTATTGCGCGATGTTGTATCCCTATACGTGGGCCGGAATTCGCAACGAAAACGAACGCCGGTAACACGGATATTTAGTGAGATTAATTTCTAGTATAGATGCTTACGATGATAAATTTAACATGGCTGTCTTACAGTTAAACCTTCGGTCGGGACTAAAACGACCAAACTTACAAAATCAAACGAAGTATTTTCATCGTTAATCATCACAGTTGAAACACTGACCCCTTTCTATTACGCACGTATAGACCTAAGGCTTACGTTAGACAAACACGACCAATCGAGTCTACGATTAGGAAATGCAAAAACCTAGCTACCATGAGAAAAGCGGGAAAATCCACGAATTAAACAGAACATAATTATGATAACAGCAAACAAAATTTTATGAAAGTTTTGATCAGTACGAAACAGAATGGCAATAAATAAAATAAGGCTAGCTTTGCCTCTTTCCAGGTCAATACAAACTACGAGTATGAACGACAATACATATCAGCGGTATGTGTACATGTGTAGTGCTCAGACATTGTGTACGTATTACGCAAATTATGGTATAGTGGTATGTGTGAGAGTTCCAATGCAAGTCTAGTCAGGCTCCCCTTTACTGTACTTCACGGCAGGCCAAGCTGGTTAGAATGAAAACATTGAATGTGATTGGCCAAGATCACTGTTCAGTGTAAAAATTTTATAGGTTTTTGACTGTTTGTTTCCTTGAGGTAGCACTAACCCTTAAAACTGGGCAAATTTACATGCTGAGGAAACACTGTTAAACACTTCTTATAACCTAGAAGTTGAGCACAAAATAAAAGTATGATGTCCTATATCTGAAAGTACACTTTCAGTAATGTATGTCATATGCATAATTAATGCAGCAGGGATAAAAAAAATACATAACATAAACAGTTTTAATACCATAACTTTACTTAGGAATGATAAAAACGTGAAAATTGATACACGTGCTCTTTTGAACATCCTCACAGCGTGAATTAAAAACTTTGCAAATTTTCTGTAACATTAATGAGCTATGGGCAATTAATTCTAAGTAATGTCTTTGTTAGTGGTAATTAGACTCGTAACAAGACAATTGGTAGAGATTTTTGAATTTTAAAAATTTCAAACTATGGAAGAGTGTAATATCAATAAGTATGCTAAATTTCATGCTTATATTGGCTTTAATGGTGAAGTGGAATGAAAACAAACTAGACTTTTATTTTTGATCACTTACTACAGGTTCATTAGTAAAGATTTTAAGACAAAAATTAGTTATTTGTGTGAAAAAGAGGTTAAATTTTCGATTAAGGTACTCTTTAAGGGGCAGTGCTACCTTAAGATACTATGTAACATTAGCATGGTTTGAGCTTATTTTTTCTGATGTAATGAAACTTCCCAGGAAATAAGGTGTCAAAAATTTGTTGAATAAAGATGCAAATTTGCCAACTCAACATTAATTGTACTTTTTGGAAATAAATAAGATATAGAAACATCAAAATTCTTGTAATTGGGTCTTTGTACATCAATATTGTCATAATTGGATCTGCTTTTAGGGTCTAGGTATTTTTTTTCAGATAACCAATACAGCCTTCCAGAAAACTTCTGATTTCAGTTAAATCGAGCCCTGTATTACAAATTCCACATATCTCTTAGTTCATACTAGTTTTGATCCACCTGTAAACATTTTCTAACTGTATGTACTTCTGCAGTAGGTTTTCCTCTAGCATGTCTCTTTGTTTTATTAGGCTCTTCACTGTTCTTTTTTTTATGTCGTATTTGTCTTGTGTCTTTCAGTTAAAGTTACTTTGCTTTGAATTTATTTTTATGTTACTCCTATGAAAGGTTTTTATAATGGTTGAGACAGCTTAAATGATGTTTTTTTTTTCATTTCCTTTGATTTAGGACTGTTTAATGGAAATATGGAACCTTCTCTGTTTTCTGTGGTGATCTTCTTACTATAAGGAATGTAGCATGTATGTCAGTATCTGTGTATGTTACCAAAATTCCTGCAGCATCTATTTAATGACACCACAAACAAAAATCCCTAACAAATTGCACAGTTTTGGTATTCAAGATTCAAACAATTAGAAAAATAACTGAGGTATGTACAACAACCATTTCTTTATTAAAGAATGCAATTTTAAATAAAAGTACTGTCCTCACAACAAGAACACTACTTTCACTGAGACTGTATGTGAGAGTTTGATGTAATTTTTAAATGTAGTACTAAGAAACCAGAGTTCTTGAAAACTATCATTTTTTCAATAAAGGATACTACTTTTAATAACATTACAGTTTATATCAGTAAAATTGAATAAAATTTTGAGCTCTGTACATTGAATAATTTTGATGCAATGAGTTGTGTGTGACTAAAGAGCACAATCTGAACATTTTTCCTGTGCCGTACTTCCCAGAAAAAAATCCTTTTTTTTTAGAAAATGTTAACTTTTTCCTTTTTCAAAATTTTTTTTCAATGAGTTATGAATACTATGATTAGTAACTACAAGCACAAACAGCAGCCTGTAGGGTGAAGATTCTGCTAGCTTTTATGTTTACTGTTCAAGTAAGCCTTCTTCTGGTATGTTTTAAGATTTTTCAAATGAGGGCACTTGATTTCAATATCATTTTTAGTTGTATTCATTGCTTTATTCTGCAGTGCAGTCTTTGGTAAAGTTGATTGATCAGTCTCAATTTTATAGTTGAAGACTTCAAAACTTCATTTTTGTTTTTCTAATAGTTGGTAAACTACTACTTAGGCTTGAGTGATTATCTTTATTTTTCTTAATAGAGTACTTCTAGCAAGTAAGGTTGAGAGCAGAGTTGCCAAGTTCTGCTATTTCTGAAGCTTCTCTTTCTATTACATTTACCTTAATATTTGGTAATATTTTGCTTAAACAGTGGTTGGTTAAGGAGTGGCTTGTTTTTGGCTTGCTCTTAGAGCCCATAGGGCTTGTTATTTTTGCAAAATATGGTAACCCTGGTTGAGATTAACGCTTTTTAATGTTTTATGTAACACATTTAGCAAAACCATTCCCATCACACAATCAGGATTTTGTTGTTTAAACTTTAGGAATATCAGATAGTTTTTTATACATTTATTCTGTTGGAACCCTAAACTGATCCAGCAGATAATTAGTTTAAGTGTGTTATATCACATCTGTTAAAAGTATTTGTCAGTAGATGAGACTTAAAATTTTTCTTTTATTGTTCTTACTAAAAGCCAATTTTACAATTAAATTAGATAAATTTTCTAATAATTCATTCTCCAAGTTGCATTTTATGTATCATCAAAGTTGTTGGCTACTACATGACAGTTTTTGTAATGTTTATCACCAATATGCAAAATTAACACTGTCTTCTATGATGACAGACAGATTACCAGTGATATTTAAAGGAATCATCTGATGAAGCAGAACAAACAATTTTGAAAGCAGGAATTGTCTGTTATAATCCAAGAATACATATATGTTGTGCTAATTGTCTGCTGTATCCAAGCATACATATTTTCACAAGTCTCATTTAACTATATTACCTGCCTTCTTTTAAAAAGTTTCTTCTTACGCATTTTTACTTCTGGTGAATGGACTTCTCAGGAAAGTTCTGCTTGTGCAATTTACCTTTTATAGAGCTCAAATATCTACCCACATTTTTTGCTATGTGTGGTGGATGTAAAAATGGAGGAGAGATTCTTGGTAGTTGAATGGTACCCAATTCATTCAACTCATTGCTTGGCCTTGAATTCTTGTAGACTGAGGTTACTTGGAGATTCCCTCAAGATAATTTAATTGGTCAACAATGTCTAAGGGCAGATAAGTGTCAGCAATAGACATTATGAGTGTGCGTGTGTTGAACTACAGTTTGGATATAGTTCTTGTAAAATGTTTGTGTTGCTACACTGTTGGCTTATAACAGCCTTTCACATTTACTTTTAGGACTCCATGGTGGATGGGGTCAATAGGCACTGAATTTCATTTTCTTTTTCTAAATTCTTTAAACAATATGCACTCAGGTGAGGCCTTGAAGAGGTCCAAAATTGAAGATTGCTCTGTCTTGTTCACCACTTGTGCTTTGTTTTTTCTTCCTTCGTTCTTTGTCAGAAAACTTTAAGGTAAAAAAAATTGCCATTCTGTTTTCAAAAGCACTTAGTGACTCACTGGCTCCAATACATCTGTTAAGAAACATCCAAGGGACTTTTTTAAATAAAACATCATAGCCTAAAGACAGTTCATTTTGGCTTTTAAGACCTGGAAGGCACCTTCTGTAATATCCTGAACTCCTCCAGGGTAGTAATTACTAGAGGCAATGTTTATGGTATCCTGAAAAAAGAAATTATTTTTGAACTACAAGACTCACATTTTTTTATTCTTCCTTTCAATATCAAGGCAGTTATTTGAATTGTTTTGTGTGGCTATTAATTTGTAATCAGCTTTGATATTTTAAACACTCACATATGGCTATTCCTTAACTTCCTATCATGGATCTCTTATCTGTGCTTATTACAACAGTAAAGACCATGATAATAGTAATTTTGAAGCTTACCCATTTTGTGTGCTCTCTTTTCTCACACCCCCTGTTATTCATGATCATGCCTTAAGTGAAAGAATGGAAAGAAATGGATTATCTCAAGACATTATATAATCATCTTGACTGAGCCATACTAGTTAAGCTAGTTTTGAGGCAGAGTTATGTTTCAGTTGTGCATTTCAACATTCTGGTTGAGTTATAAATGTTTATATCTGTACCACCATTTGAGCCATATTCACCACACATTAAGTGTCAACTCTTGAGGCTTCATCTACTGGCAAGGCCATTTCCACCCCCATTTCTCTGCCTATGTGTAACACCACTGATTATTTGAGACCTATTCAGTTGGTCCCTGCTTAGGGGATTATTGTGTGCTCTTGCCATCACCATTTAGACTCACTGGTCTTTTTTGAGCAAAAAAAATGGAACCTCAAAATATTGATCAGGAAAATAAGACAAAAATTTGCCACCTCGACTTAATAATTCTTCTAGGCAAAAATGATCATTTTTATTCAGTAGGACTGTTGGAGTTTCATTTTAATCTACATTACTTCAAGGAGGATTGATTTTTACCATCTCAATTGTATCTGCATAAAAGAAACATTTTTTTAAATTTGCCAATATCATCTCTTTTTCAGGAGTTTAGATTTGTCAGGAAAACAAGTTGTCCGATGTGTTCATGGAGGAATGGCTCTTCCTTTGTGTTATCATATCCTCTTTTTGGCTATATCATTTACTACACCATTGAAGGTTGTTGCCATATGCGTGTGTGATGGTGCAGCCATCTTTTTTCATAAGTGGAAGATTTTGATGAGGCTACTCTTAATGATGTTGTTTCTCAATCATCTTGAGAGATTTTAATTGGCACAGTCAACTTTGGAGATGCATTGTCACAAGTGAGAGGGAGAGATCTTGAAATATTTCATCTCAAATCATGACCTGTCCCAATTTAGTGCAGGAGATGTGACATTTCTGTGTACCAAGTCAGACTTTTTTCTGCCCTATCAGCTTTTTTCACCTTACCTTTTTCTGTCCTTAATTTGGAGGGTGGGCTTTAATCTATATATCAGTCTGATATAGATTATTAACCTTTAACATTCCATTTGTTAACAATCCTGTGGAGGTAGTGACAGATTGTGTTGTTCATTCAACTGTACATACCATCCCAAAGGTCTTGACATGTTTTCCAAACTATCTTCATCCATGGTGGACCCTTGACTCCTAAGAATTACTTTCCCAATTTGCCCCTGATGAAAAAAGGTTTACCTTTTGAAAATGCTCAAAAGGGTTATGGGGTTTATTTTTGTTTTGGGGCTTATAAAAGAGCCTGGAGTATTTTTTGAAGATACACCATACATATGAGCTTGGTTTACAGAAAGCAGGATCCCAAGCTTGGGAGATAAAATGTCAAATCCAAAAGAAATTTTGGGTGAAGCTTCTACACCACCACCAGTTCAAAGGTCATCTTGACAAGATTTTGGTTGTGAATGGGAAGTATACATCCCATTATTTATCTTAAAACCCAATGGCCATGTGGTGACTGATTTACAGATAATTACCATTTGAAAATGCACTTTATTGTCTTCCCATGAATTCCTGACCATCAAAACAGGCTAAAGAATTTCCTCTTTCTTTTTGGCCTGATTGTTTTGTGGTTTATTATATTCCATTCACTCAGATGGAACTCAGAATGGTTTTACATTGATATGGTAATAATACTTTTGTAGCAGATTATATCCATTGCAAGATGCTACACCATCTTGTTTCTGCCACTAAGCTACCATCTGGTTCTTTACATCTGGATCTTACAGAAAGAGACGTTTCTTGAATTATGGCATCAGGCTTTTGCCACCCATTTTTAAAGACTAAGAAGGATACCAAAAATCAATTCTAATTACAGACCTGTTACTTTGACTAACTTCCTTGTAAGATTTCAAAGAGGATAGTTAATGTCCATTTTGTCTGGTTCCTCAAATCAATAAACCTCCTCTACAACACCTAGTGTGGTTTTCTGAGCCAAAGATCTGCTATGAATCACCTGATTTCACTTAAATGCTGATTGAGTAATCCTTTTTTAAAAGGAAGCATCTTGTTTCTATATTGTTTGAACGCTTACAACATTATTTGTAGGTTCAGTATTTCATGGAACATCTATTATTATGGGGTGTATGGCTATTTGCTCATATTTATTTGTCTATGTGGGATCAGCACCATCAATCCCATAGAAGCTTTGAGTACTATCTCAGGAGTATGTTGTTGAGTGTAAAAGTATCTGCATATATTGTTGCCATCAGCATAGATTGCCCCCTTTTTTTTCTGAATTCTACGTGGGAGGTGCACAGACCCACACTCTGAAGGAGATAAAAGTCTTGGGATTGTTTTTTAAGCAGCTTAAAGTCAAGTGTACAAAGGTACTGAACATTCTCTGTATCCTCACTTCTGCCTCTTGGGGAGCAGATAACTGATCTGTGGTCAGGATTTATAATGCTCTTATTTGATCTTAAATGGATCAAGGATTTCTGTTATGCATATTAGCAAGAGCTTGTGCATTGAATATTCTGGATCCTGTGCACCATCATTGGCTTTGGCTCTTCTTAGGGATTTACTGAACAGAATCCCATCTGTTTATGGAAAGATTGTATGCAATCTTACTTGCTCTGTATTACATCTAAGTCAAGCAGTACCATCACTGTAGTATCTCTAAGATTTACTCATCTCTTTGAAAGCCCTGGAATTGCATACATACTGTGAGCTTTCATCATTATCTTTCAAAAATTCACAAAGCACTTGCTAGTATATTTTCATATCTGTCTGACTAGTTTTACTGGGTTCCTAGCCACATTTGGCTCCACAGTAATTAGCTGGTTGACAATGCAGCTAAATTGTTTACCACTGGCACTGTTTCCGCTGTCCAATTCATATATATTGATATAAAGCCTGCCATTAAAGTGAAGCTTTGTGCAAGTGATTTGGAATGAGCAAAAACGTAAGCTTTTCCAGATCAATCCTTCTATGTATGATTAGACATCTAGTTTGCAACAAAATCATAGGGAGGAAGATGTTCAAATAAAGCACTGCATTGTCTATAGCCTTTTGACACACATCACTTTCTCCTACAGGGGTTTGACCTGCTGATGTATGAGCAGTGTGACACTAAAGTCACTATTGCCAACATTTTGCAACAAGTAATCCTTCTTGTGCCAAGAACTTGTTACTAGTTTTTGTTATTTTTGTTTACCCTCACCCATTCTAACGAAATTCACTTTTTACAATGATTGGTACGAAGATAAGTTTCTGCAAAATATAACTGAAAAGATTAGAAAGTGTGTGTGAATTACAATAAACTGAGAAGCACCTATTTATTAGTTGCAGTTGTAACAGTAGTTAATTATAACTGTACATTTACAACTCTTTGTGCTGTCTTCAGTAAGATCTTTAAAATAACAGAATTCATAATCTGCTCATTTACTTATTATAAATTTTAAAAGTTCTTAACCTTTCAAGTAAATAAGTTTTTGAAGGTTAATTAATAATTGCCTTCTTACATTTTTTTCTAATTGTGTTTACATATATTAAATTGACCTTGGAAGTAAAGCATTGTTGTGTTTTGATAATTGGCTGTACTTCACTTTTATAGATTAATCATACTGTTTTACATAGTTTACTTAATGTTGACCAACAAGCATACCTAATACTGTAAAACCCGTTTAGAGTAAACTTGGGACATCATTCCATTTTGGTAGTTTAAGTGATTGCCTTTTCATCAACTGATTTTGTCTGTTACACTTTGCTCATGTTATAAATATATATGTTTATTGTTTTAGGTTCTTATAGATATGGTGTTTATGGTGTTGGATCAAGGTAACAGACCCTCTTAACCTGAATAATTTAGTGATAGAACAGAATAGATTAGGAACAGATGGAAAACATAAAGTGTACAAATTTTAGTACATGATTGAAGATGTTAACTGTAGATTGAATTTATTTTAAAGGAATAAAGATATTAATCTTTAGTGAGAAAGCCCTTAGCAGAGTTGTTTGTTTCATCAGTTAATGAATATGCCTATCATTCAAAAGGATATGAGAACTTAGAAACATGGTTTGTAGGGTTTGGATGGCTGGTTTTCAGTTCTAATTCAGAGGTGTAACTTGCCATGAGGTGGGGGTAGTGGCCCAGCTTTTGCAGGATTTAACATATTTGCACATGATAGGCAAAGATTTATTTACAAAGAAATGAAAGAAGTACAGTACAGAGAACGCATACTAGTTATGCAAGGGTGAAATTAACAGTTACATCAACTGTGTCAGTAGGTACAACAATAATTTTAGCTTAGCTGGACTAGGATACTTTGTAGTATTCAATGCTGAGGGTGGTCTTTTGGTATTGGTTTCTGATGTTAATTCAATTTTTCAATTTAACTTGATATGCCTAATCATAGTGTTAAATCCTGCACTGTGGCAGACAACCTATGACTTTACTTTTTTTTCTTTTTCGTGCAATATAAGAATTGCAGTTCAAGTGAATCTACTTAATCACGTAGTATACTGCTCTTCAGTACCTTTAGAAAATTACTGTTGAAAATAGAAAAACATAGATTAATAACTGAAGCACATGAACTATGTATAACTTAGCATGTGTGTTTATTTGCATTGTTTACACTTTTATTTTACACAATCTTAAAACTGAAAATAAGCTGGTTTATAGTTTGACAACTCACCTAACATACCATTTACAGTATATGTTGCCATTTTTAGCTCATGCTGTACCACTATGTGAAGGCTTTTATATATATATATTATATATAAATTTTAAACTTAGCTTAT